>NC_046383.1:19175773-19264252 GCF_011125445.2 Fundulus heteroclitus | reverse complement strand
TTCTTCTCTTTTAAATCCGAACACATTTAATCACATCCGGGAAAGTTACGCAAACGAGCTCCTGTCATTAACCAGCTAACAAGCTAACAGCTGTATTAGACTTTGCCGAGCCGAACGCTGCTGCCGTTTCCTAACTTTGAAAATGAACAAACGCTAGATATAGAAACGACTTACCCTGCTGTTCAGTTCTCTTCGACCTCATCAATGACTCCGTGTTATTTTAGGTTCCATCTCACCGTTTTGTTTCTTGTCATTTGTAGGATTTACTACAAATAAGCAGCATTTAAAAATGCCGCCTCAACTACGCCTCGCTGTGTTTATGTTTCTCTGCAGCCAGTCAGCTAGCAGTTCTTCTTCTTTTTGAGTTTATTGGCTGTGAGCAAACATCTTTTCAGTGTGCATTACCACGACCAACTAGTGAGGAGTGTTCGTCAGCCAGCTTTGACGACTGCCTGCATGACAGCTGATCCAGGGGACATTTACTTTTTTTCACTCTGGTCATCATCATCTGTTGGAGCATCAGCTTAACTACAGCTGAGGGGAAGTGGTTGGATAAGCTAAGCATCAGGAAGGCCAGCTCTGTCCTAGGATGCTGGGATGAGACAGAAGAACTATGACAACAATAACTTAATTGATGGACAGTGTCTTCCGCCCCTTTCGGGACAGATGCTGAATCCTAAATGCACAAAGAGCGTCATCGCAGGTCCTTCTTTCCAGCAGCTTCTAGACTTTATAACTCTGGACTGATACCAACAACCCAATAAGTCGTTACATCCCTGCTGTAATTGTACAATTTGTTTTCCATTGTAGGTAAATAGTCTGTTGCTGATTTGTTGGTCTAACTATACATGTACATTTTGTATGCTTTTATGCACCCTACTCACTTTTTTTTTTATCTTAGTATGCCATTTTTCTGTTGTGGACTTTTTCCCTTACTTTCTGCTGATACTCTGAATTTCCCCATTGTGGGGGCAATAAGGATTATTCTATTCTAATCTATTCTATATGGTTTGTACACTCCGCTAATCAAGAAAGGCTGCATAACTCATTACATTAGTTTGGCATCCTGGCACCAGAGGTGGGTAGAGTTGCCAGAAATTGTACTTAGTAAGAGTAGCACTACTTCGACTTATGTTACTCGAGTAAAAAGCAAAATACTAAAGTAAGAGTAAAAAAGTATTTGATAAAACAAGGACTACTCAAGTACCGGAAATAACTGATCCTAACCATTATTCAAGATTTTTAAATGATGTAAATCTTATATCTAAAAGTAAAATAATATTAATATAAACGTATGTACAAATGTGGCGTCTTTAAAGAACACAATGTAAAAAAAAATATTTTTAAAAAAAATCCTTATTATTAAAACCAAAAAACACGTTTGCTAAATTGTTTTCTTTTCAACATAAAACGTATGAAACCAAATACATCAGTTAATGTATATACAGTATGTTAGATAAGTACTTCCAGTGAGAAATCATCCACTGTTTACTGTACGTTCAGTTAAGCTCCAAATGGCTCAGTGAGATCACCAGATAGAAACTAACATTAAAACAACAAAGCTTGTGTTCAAACCCGAAAGTTAACATTAACATAAACTGTAGGTCTGTGCCTTGGTGCATTTCTGGTGTGTTCTTTATTCAGTGAAGTTACTCATTGGGTGGCAGAGTAGCCAGAAATTTTACTAAGTCAGAGTAGAGCATACTTCTTAATATATTACTGAAGTAAAAGTAATACGTACGGTGCTGTAAAACTACTCCTAAACAGTGAAATTTTGTTCAAGAAGTTGCTCAAGTAAATGTAACTAATTACCACCCACCTCTGCCTGGCACAGACATGTTTAAATCTTGCCCATCCATTTTCAGTATAGGTCAGGGATCATTTAGAAGCTAGAAGGGCATTTATCATAATTCTCATATTTAAGATTGTACATCGCAGTGGTTATATGAATTTTCCTGAAGAAATGTATAAATATTAAAAATAAAAATAAAAAACAGTGGGCCAAGACAGCTGAGGACAAAGCTGAAACTTTCAGAAGAGCAATGGAACAGTGAACTGAGGCTTCAGTGCAAAAATAAATGCCCACCCAAGGCAAAAAAAAATAGTGGACGTACTGTTTATCAAGGTTTTTCGGTTGTTTCCTTTGCATGGCTCCTGGATTATAATCCAGGAGCAATCATTATTTCCAGTGGAAAGGACTTTTACATCGCTAAATTTAGATCCAAAAGTTCTTGTGCAACCCAACCAGTTTCTTCCATCTGTGGGCGATTATTTTGATCTAAAAAAATTATCAATTCAACAGGAGTTGGGCATTAAAACATGAAAATTATCTAAAATACACAAACAACTAATTTTGATAGGCTCATGATGAACCTCCTGAATGGTTCGGCCCAAAAGCCCAAGCCTCCATCCGATCTGAACTTAATGGGGAATGGTTGAAATCTGGATCCATGGTAGGAAAAAAACCAGTTCAAATGAACCAGATCAATCCGCTGAGGAGAGACTTCAAATATTTACCAAAAATTATGTTCCAATGCTTTTTGATGGCTACAAAGAAAAAGTGTATCGACAAGGTGGATCTTCTACATTTATCTAATATTAGCAGGGATGTCTGTATGTATAGGCTTGTGAGCATTTGTTTCACTTACAAAAGGAAGCCTGCCAAAAACAAAGCATAAAGATTCACTTCTTGGCTCCCGTTACTTTGATAAATGGCCATTAAATGGACAATCTGTTTGATGATTAACTTGATGTGCAGTATGTACTGGACCACCAAAGATTTGTCAGTGTTATGTCATCGCTCTGCCACACACACATAATGCAACCGTCCATATGTTGGTTTTGGTAATTTTAGCTCCACCGCGGGTTTTCCTTTCATGTTCATCTGTTGTTGTGAGCCGTGGGCGGCTCTCGGCTTCTTTCCAAACGATAACCACACTACCAATGATTAGAAACTGCTTTTAATGCCAAATGAGTTTTCCAACTCGCCTTTTCTCCTCCCGGGGGTGTGCACGATGGGCCTCAGGTGAAAACAGACCACTGTTAATTACTTGTTTTACTGTAAATTCTTTTGGCTTTCCTTCCAGGAAACCAGTGAGCTTTGTTTTGTGCCAAAACTCCCTCCATCCCGTCCCTCCTCCAGCTACCATTAGAAGTGAACCAATCCTCCCACACCGTGATTCTATGTCTTAAAGGAAAAAAAGATGACTGTAACGCACAAAGTCTGCTATGCTTGCCTTTATATAATAGCCTAATATACTTTTTTGTGCAAATTCTTAGTTACATTTGTGCGTTTTGGATGTTAGGTCATTTTTTTTGCCTAAACAATAACCACACACTTCTAAGTAATGAAGAATTAATCACTCATTTAGCGGAGTATTTGGAGAGAGCCAAGTTCCTGCGTTTCGCTGCCTTTCCAGGCGCTTCCTCCGGCGGCTCCCTCCCCTCCCCTCCCCTCCCCTCCCTTCCCTGCCGGATGACGTGGAGAGGATCCTTTCGCTGCCCACGATCGTGGGCGACGCGCCGGCCGCGCGTATAAAAGGCTTCCCGAGAATCCAGAACGTCACTGCCTTGAAGCCACAGTGACTCGGTCACCAGAGCTGAACCGCAGCAGAGATAGCAGCAAGCAGGCACTTCCACGCCGCGCAGGCTAACTCGCTTTCGGCTTTGGTTCGACATGGAGGCCCGTAGGACCGTGAGGAGCTCCAGCGCTCACAACTTCAAGAGTAAGTGGCGCAGCATCTCCATCCTGCAGGAGGAGGACGCTGCATCTATGCGTGTGTTTTTTAATTGTCCTGTTTGTTTGCTGTGCGTCTTTTAAAGTTTGAAAGTAGTTTGATACTTAAAACGGGTTTATATTTTTGTCTTTTTTTGTGTGTGTGTGGCGCAGACGCTTAGATTTAGTTTTATGCTTACAATAACATCAGCCTACAAAAAATTAGCCCTACTTATTTAGCTTATAAATTGTTTGATATGATGTTTTTAAAGAAGTTGTAGCACATGGGTGGCACTTCGTACTTTTAAATAGAAGCAAACAATAGTGATTCATATATTTGGAAAAAGAAAAGTTTATACTAAGTGATCAAAGTCTGGGTTTGTTTCTGTTGTAAAGTTTAATTAAGCGAGTTTTGTCTCTTTTTACCCTGAAGTTGTAAACTGAAAGCTGTGGCATCCTTATTTAAGGGCAGAGGGGTACTTACCCTTTGCTTGACAGTCTTACATCTAAGATTCAATATGCATATATTTAAGATTGGAAATGCACACGCTTAGTATTTATTTATATTAGAATGCTTTTTTTCTGTCTATTGTAGTGCATCGTTTACTCCTTCCTCCACAGACTAATACGACATACGCAGCTTTAAAGTTAAAGCGCTTCAATTCTGCCAAATTTTGGTATATTAAATGTAAAAAAAGATAGTTGTAATAAAAGAAATTCTAATGATCTTTTTTTTTCTTTGGAGTCAGATGCATACCAAAACAAAACTACTGAAAGTATTTTTTCTGACCTTGTAGGTTAGTTTGACACCCTACCAGGCAGCCCCTTACAAAACCTGCTAGCTGTGCCCCTGTGATCCTGATTTGTGCCCGCAACTTTCTGAGCTTTACTGCTCTTCTCATATTGCCTTTATTGTAAATACTCTAAAACTGTAAAGAAAAAAAAAAAAAAAAATGAGGCTGTTTTTGTCTCCACAGCATCCAGTTCAGATAACTTGTTAAATGGTCAGCGGGTTAGAGGGTGGAAAATCTTGCGCAGGGCTGATGAATGGAACCATATTACTAATTAATGCATGTACTTTTCCCGCGTTGACTTCTTCTGTAAGGCGTTATCCGAGCGCCACCAAATGGCTTTTAAATTATTCAGAAAAACTGACACTGATCCCACTCTGGTTACTGGTTGTAGCCTGTGCGTGCCCTCGCCACTGGCTCTCCTCCCAGTGGAAACAACCCTTTGGTTTAAACAATAATGAGATCTAGAAATCTCTGTTGCTGTAAAAAGTGTTTTCTGTTCTTTTTTTAGTCTTTTAAATGTTTATTATTGTTGTATTAGTGCTTAGTTTGCCACTGAAAGTTGCTTAAAGCCAGAGTTATGCAACCAGGTCACTGATACCTGTGCAAAGTGATCCCCTACAATTGAATAGGTGAATGATTTTTGCCTGAATTATGTATGTAGCTTTGGGGAGTATCGAAATGTCACGGGTGAAGGAACATCGGTGTTAAAAGGAATCACAACAACAGCTTTGACGGACAGAAAGCTGTGTGCCAGAAGCTGGAATCAGCCTTTTCTGTCTCTCATTAATAAGCAGGTTTCCAAACCGTGACCTACAACAGCAGCAGTAGCCCTAAAACATGAAACATTTTCAGCCTAGTAAAGATCTCCTTCCTCCTCTCTGTACCTTCAGGTGGACTGACCCTTTGGTTGATTCTGTGGCTGGTGGTGATGAAGCCGGGCGGGGTTTCAGCATGCCCCAGGCTGTGCGTGTGTTACCCTACGCCCATGACGGTCAGCTGCCAGTCCCAGAACCTCACCATGGTTCCAGCTGGAGTACCCTACGACTCCCAACGAGTCTTCCTGCAGAACAACCGCATAACAGAGCTTCGCGCAGACTCCTTTGGCTTTGAGACACAGGTGAGCTCCCTATTGGTGGAAAAACGTGTCCTCTGTAATCCGCTCGTTTCTCCTCTAAACGCGTTTCCCTCTGAATCCCTCCGCAGGTGCTTTGGCTGTACGGGAACAACATTACATGGATTGAGGCCGGAGCCTTCAGCAACCTCAGGATCCTGGAGGAGCTGGATCTGGGGGACAACCCTTCGCTGCGGCACCTGGAAGGTGGAGCGTTCAGGGGCCTGGAGAAGTTGCAGAGCCTGCACATGCATCGCTGCAAGCTGGCCACTCTGCCCCATGATATCTTCCACAAGCTCTACAGCCTCCAGTTTCTCTACCTGCAGGTAAACGCAGCATCCAGACGCTCAAACACGCAGACACTGAAAGATGTTTGGAGATGCTCAAGAAGGAATGTGCATGTTCGGTGCTTTCAGCAGCACACAGTCACACTGCAGAATTAGTCGACCGACGCATCTGTCCGCATCAAGCCTGCACGCCCACACACGGTGCCCACTGATTTGATCTAAGCAACACATTCTAATACAACCCCCAGAAAACCAAGACCCAGACTTAACGCAGAAGCAATCAGACGTGTTTCAGCAGTGGTCTACTCTCATTTAGTTACGCATTCAGTATTACTCAGTTCCAGCAAAGTCAGAGGATAGAAATAAATGTGCCAATGCAACCAAACAAGTCAGCAATAAAATCAAGCAGACAAGTAAAAATATGGGAAATGTACTCTCTTCTTCATGCATGATATCTATCCATATTTGCTATATCACTATCAAAGTTTAAAAACAATAGCATGTCCTTGAAGACTTTATTGTAATCTGTTTAAATGACATTTATTTAGGTTTTCTGTCTGTGATTTAAAGTTTTTTATTTGGACTTTGGCTTTTCTCGCATTTTCTGTTCAAGTCCTTTGTGGCTGACCCTTACAGTATCTGTTTGGGCCTAAAAATTAGGAGAATTAAAAAAGGATGTTCCAGACTCAAAACACTATCTACAGCTGATGAACATTATTTGTGATGCTGAAAGCCTGACTCTGTACCTTTAGAGATGAATCAGCTTTTGGACCAAGATTTCAGCTCAAAGCTCTGCTTCATCTTTAGGAGACTTTTCATGTCTGGAGGATTTATGGTCATCAGCATGTGGCTTAAAAAAAAAAAGCAAAAAGAACAACTTTCCTATTAAATAAGTCAGGTACTGGACTGAATATAAATTAACATACAGTGTATTAAAGGAGAGTGCTTTTTTTTTTTTTTTTTTACAATTTTCAAATCGGTGGCCTGCAGAAATATCTGTTTGCTTTTTATTATCTGGTCGCCATTAGAGAGAAACTAGCTGTTCTTGAATTTGGTTCTTTGTTTTTTGTACTTTGTTGCTTTATCCGTCAACAGCTCCTTCTTGCATCATTAAACCGTCTCATATTGTGATTTTTCTTTTCTGTAGGAAAACCAACTCCATTCTCTGCAGGATGACCTGTTCTCAGATCTGGTTAACCTGACCCATCTCTTCCTGCACGGGAACCGCATCCGGGCCCTCTCTGAGAACGTGTTCAGAGGCCTGGTCAATCTGGACCGCCTCCTTCTCCATGACAACCGCATCCGACAGGTGCACCGCCGGGCTTTCCGCGACCTGGGTCGCCTGACCATCCTTTACCTGTTCAACAACTCTCTGGCCGAGCTGCCGGGCCAGACCATGAGGGACACCCAGGGCATCCAGTTCCTGCGGCTCAACAGCAACCCCTGGTCCTGCGGCTGTGAGTCCCGTCCCCTCTGGGAGTGGTTCCGCAAAGCTCGCATCTCGTCCTCCGAAGTCGTGTGCTCCTCCCCGTCCCAGCGCCGTGGCCAGGACCTCCGCTTCCTGCGCGAGATGGATTTCGCCGTCTGTCCTCTGCCTGACCCAGGCTCCCTGACTGGAAGCACCACGACCACCTTCAGCACCAAGACCCGCTGGTGGTTCTCCAAGCACAAGCCTGCGTCTTCGTCGAAGTCCACGTACCAGAAGACCTCAGAGGGCGTGAAGACCTTACCCTTCTCCCACGTGAAGCCTCAGTACCCCCCCAAGAAGGCCGCTGAAACCTTACCCGTCAAGTACGAACTGTCCGAGGACGAGGCTGCTCTTCCCAAGCTGGACCCCGAAGAGTACTGGGCCAACTACGGGAACGAAGACTCCTCCATCCGCTGCGTGGAGCTGGACTGCGCTCCCAGCTACGACAGCGAGGCTTTCCCCTCATCCTCCTCCTCAACCATCACCCCGTCCCCTCTCCACCTCCTCTCCTTCTTCATAGTGACGCTCCTGCTCCGTCTTCTTTCAAGTTGAACTGTCCCTCGCCTCCTAAACCATCTCTTTCCTTCAAGTTTTCCTCCTGCTCTTTCTTGCTCACTCTAAAGAAATCGCATCTCGATTCCCTTCAGTTGCCTCCTGGCCGTTCAGGGCGGGGACGATTCAGCGAAGCAGGACCCGGGTGAGGCAGCAGGGAGCTATTTCAAAGAGCAGAGGACAGATTGGCGGCAGTGCGAGTAATCTGGTGAAGTCCTCAGGCGTTACTTGTGACGTCCCAGTCCAAACGACGCAGGCTGCATGATCTGATGATTGTCCAATCAGCATTTATATCATGCTAGTTGCATTGAGAAGGGGATTCACAGTCAGTCTGGCACCACCAGAAGTTTGAGAAATATGCAGATGCTGATAGGAGCGGGAATCACGAAAAGGTTCAAAATCTTACCAGCAAAAACAAGCACCTGTAAATACAGCACAGAATCACTGTAGATAAACTCATTCCATATTGTACATAGGTCGAACAGGATTTTTACTTTTAGTAAGAAGTTTAAATTAGGCCCATTGATTTTGAATGGAAGGCAGCCTAATAAAATGTGTTTGCTCGTGCAGTTTCCCCACTATGTGGTTTCCTGAACTTCTGTCTGATTATCTTTGTACAACTTGTTTTTGTGTTTCTAACCAGAACATGTTTGAGGGGGAAAAAAAAGAAGAGTTTGAAAATGCATGACCAGTTTTGGGTTTGACCAGTCTGCCCACTCTTCTGGTTACACCAACACATATATATGCAAAACATGCTCAAACAGATCATGACAATCCACCACACATATCTGTTCATTCTGCAGCTTTCTGTATCTGTAAAAAAAAAAAAAAAAATGTTACAGTAACAGATCAGCCGTGTACTGTCAACGAAGGCCGTGTGTTTGTGACCAGACCCTCGTGTTTTATCTGAATCATGTCAGTGATTTTCTAAACTGTTCATAAATGATGCTGTGATGTTGATGGATTTTGTATTTTTCAATGGAAGAAGCTATTGAAGTGTTTTTGTTTAATAAAATCAAAAGTGAATTCATAAAGCGACAGTGAGTGTCTTTCTTGTCAAAGTGATATCCTTCACTCCCACATTAAAAGATAAGAGAACAACATTCAAGAATCAAATCGATCAAATCAAAATAATCAAAAATTGACACAAAATAAAATACATAAAATGAGCTGAGATGGAAGATGCACATATATGTACAAACACAACATATAAAATTAACATGATCAGTACAGGATGTAATTCCCTTAAAAGGCTATCATTCAATATTGTTTTATTAATGACTTATTTGTATATTTATTAAGTCCATGATTTGTGTAATTTAGTTCTTTTATCATTTAGTTTACTTTTGGGATTAATTAATCAATGTATCTGTTCACAACAAATAAAACATAAGTCCCTATATGAGACAAATAATAACAGAATGATAATAATCTTTATTGTAATCATTATTATTATTACATTGTTACATGCAAGTTAATTAATTCTTAAAGGTTTTCATTTTATTTATCTAGTACCTTTCACAGATCTCATTATAAAGTGCTTCACAGAGAAAGTGAGAACATTAAAACGATTAAAAAGAAAAGAGCTAATTAAATCATACATCCAAATAAACAAAAATAACATGATTGTAAGTATAATTATTTTTTATTCTATTCTCACAATCAGAGTCAAAGTAATCTGGGTTAATTCCTCTTTTTTCCTCATTTGCTAGTTTTACAGTTCTTTCCCAGGTTTATCCAAGTTATGGTAAGACTGTAAAATATGACATGGCAAACAAACAGGCAAGAATCAATAATTATAACCCTTCCAAGACAAAACAAACCTTAAATGATGTCTGTTATATCATTAATGATGCGGGCAGTTTAGCTTAATAACCAAGTCAGAGCAGCTTAATAACCAAGTTTTAATCCTGGACACTTGGTGCATCTTTACTCTAAACTTTGTGGCTTCTCTTTTTTTTCCCTGTTCTGAACTGCTTGTTTATGTTTCTTATTATTTATTTATTTTTGCATGTGTGCAAGCGAGCGGTGTTAGCAGTTCTTGTGTGATTGAGCGTGTGGGTGAAGAAGGTCACCAGTTGAATCGCTCGTCCCTTCTCACCCCAGCCTCTTCTCACCTCGTACAGACGGCCGCTATATCAGGCTACTGAAGAGGGTGTATGAATGTGCATGTGTTTGGGGGCTGGTGGGTGGGTTGAGATGTGAATCAGGCAAAGAGGCAGAATGGGGAACAAACCATGATCTAAAATGTGCCGGAATCAGCACACACCCCCTCAACAGATCCCCTCTCGCCATGATTATGGTCATGATGATGCATATGGTCATGCATGTGCTTGCCAATGCCAAGGCACTAACATACACAGTAAAACACAAACTTGAAAGCACAAGGAGGACTGCATTTCTTCCCTATCATGATCCGTTCCCTTTTCGCCTTTTGGAATGAAAAGATTAATGAAGAGGAGTTCACCGCTTCTACCACTTCAGTCGACAAATGCAAGATAACGCCGTTGCTGCACTGACTCAGGCCCATACCTTGAGAATCTCCCCCAAACTTTTCAGTCAACTTTGTTTTCAACACATTAAAAGCCGAGGTTGCTCGTGGTGCTTGTGTACTTTTTCCTTCCGCTCAACTTTCCATTAATGTGCTTGGAAACAGCACGCTGTGAAAAGCTAGCTTCTTTTGCAATGACTTTTTGTTATTTAACCTCCATGTGGCGTGAGCATGCTTCCCTGTCAAAATAATAACTATAAACAGAGTGCGAAATACGCACCCCCCCCCCCCCCCCCCCCCCCCCGATTAACCCATGAGACCCCCTGAAAGCCTCAAAAGCAAAGTTAAAAAGGGGTCTTAAGTTGTGTCAAAAAAATTAAAAATGAAATTTTTTTTGTCACTAATGGTCACTAAAAAAATTTTAAGCTCAACATGTCCAGTATTTAAAATTCTAAACATTTATTCACAAATATCAGAATCAGAAATACTTTAATGATCCCAGGGGGATTAATACTAAAAATGTTTACATTTTAGTATTAGGAACTGATCTTATCTGTTGTGCCTGTGCACTTTATCTGTTTTACTGTTGGTGAATGAGGAACATCCTTTCGAGTCCTTGTATGTCTGAATGTGAAGAATTGACATTAAAGCTAACTTTGACTTTGACGTTGTAATGTTATAGACCTACTGCATATTGAGAAAATTTACATCGGTATTGCGCAACAATCGGGAGATGGGGAGCCCCCCAAATATTGACAGGTATTTCGCACACTGACTATAAATATATAATTAAAAATATATTGTTTTACTAGTCTTGAGAAATATTAGCATTTTGTGAAAATTAGATTTTTAGGTATTCATTAGTGTCAAGCCTCAAATCGATTTAAAGGAACAATATGTAAGAAATTTACTGCAAAATATTTCTCATTGGTCACCCAGGATGGTAGTAACATTCGCTATAAACAATCGGTCCTCTCCGTGAACAACGTCTTAGTCAAGTTTTTCTCCTTTCAAACCTAGCGTTATGGTGCAGAACTACTTCGGTTAAGAGCGTAGCCCGTGTTTACTTCCTGGTTCCTGGGCCAATCACTTGAGAGTTCCCAGGGTTCTCAACACAGAGCGCAGCATTTGGTATTTTATCTTGGCAAAAGAGCAAACATGGAAGCCAGTAAGAGAAGCAGACCATAAATAGATTAGAATACAACATCATATAGCTATCCTGTGGAAGTAAATATTCATTGGAGCTTCAAAACAGCAACACACCGTTTAGAAATGGCAAAATAAATTGTTGACCGTAAAAACCTGTTGTACTGATTTGAGCAACAAGGTGTCATTACTACTTATTCCTCCTTTAATTAATAGAAAAAGCTTGAAACATACCAGTCTGTGTGCAATCAATTTAATATGATGTTCACTTTTTAATATAAATTACCTTTATAATGATATAGCAATTTACTGGGAATCACCTGGAGGAGTCTGTTGTCAAAGCTTAGATACAGACAGCAAATGTTGAGTTTTAATTCTTTGGCAGCTTCTCAGAAAAACAAGCCTTGGTATATTAAAAACGAAAGGATTACTTGACTGTTTATTTTTTTTTTTGGCAAGTCACTTTGCCGGTTGCCTGGCAACTGCTCAGGGAAAGGAAACAGTCTGCAACCCAATGACCAAAGCAAAACGGATATCTTTAATTATATGTCCATTTATTTTATGCACAAAAACATAAAACAAACAAGAAAACAGAATGCTGAGCGACAAACGGCTTCAGGTTGGCAGAATGAACATGGATGTTTCCAGGCTTTGAGCTGAAGCCATGTCCAGCGGGCAGTGAGCGAGACGCAGGGTACTCTGGACAGATAGTCATGTCATGAGCTAACTTAAATCTTTTCCGAAAATCACTTATTATGATCTCGGTTAAACCCAACTTTTATTTTTATCCATCTTTATCCTTCATACATTTCACCGTCACCTGCTTCAGGGTTTAATGGAGCAACACAGAGACACAGGAGATGAACAACTGTCCAAGTAAGAGTTTATGCAGTGTCTTCTAAAACTATTCATATACCTTGAACATTTGTGACATTTTGTCACATTAAGTATGTCTGATTCTGTGATGTGACAGAATGTCACAAATCTTCAAGGTATATGAATAGTTTTAGAAGACACTGCATAAACTCTTACAAACATTATTGTATCCGTTGGGAGTTATTATTAGTAAAAACACAATTAAGTGAAAGGAATAGAGAGAACATTGTTTTCATTTGTGATACCCCAAACTAAAATCCTATACAATCAAATGCTTTCAGAAGTCACCAAATAAAACAGTCTGCCTGTGTGTAATTTATTCTGAATGTAAGTCCAGCCACTCTATGAAGTTGCTCAGAGGTTTGCAACTTTAGTGAACAAACAGCATCATGAAGCGCAATTAGCACAGCAGACAGGTCAGGCATAAAGTTGTGGGGAAGTTTAAAGTACAGTTATATTATTGAACTCTGTTCAAGATGTCATCTGAAAATGGACAGACTACGGCACAACTGCAAAACCACCAAGACACATGGCCGCCCAGCTAAACTAACAGGAAGAGAAAAGGAAACACTCATCAGATAAGCAACCAAGACGTCCAAGGTAACTTTATAGAAGAGCTGCGGAGATGTACAATTAAGGTGGGACAGTTTGTTGAAAGGACAAACATTGTGCAGTCCAAACATTTGACCTTCATTCAAAAGTTAATAGCAGACAAAACAAGTATTTACCACAAGCCACACAGAAGATACTGCAAACCTACATGGTTCTCTGCTCAGATAACAACAACACAAATTGTTCTTGGCCTGAATGGGAAAAGTTTGTCAATGGCAGAAAGCTAACACTGCATTTGACCCTGAACACACCTTCTCTAAGGTAAATCATGGAGGTGGCAGCATCACGTTTTCTGTTCATAGTTCATGTGAAGATGAGCAATGCTAAGTACAGGGCAATCTTTGGAGAAAATCTAAACAAGACTTTCGACGGGGGTGGATGATCCCCTTCCAGCAGGACAACAGATGTACAGCCAGAGCTACACCACAATAGGATAGATCTAATGTTGTTGTTATGTCCAAGTCCATGTTCAGAGTTAAAAGCTTGATAATCTGCGCTTGAAAGTCACTTGAACCTTACTCTTAATGCTCTGATTTGGTCCCGGTGTTTCCACAATCATGCAGAGTCTGTAAGAAATCGAATAATCTAAAATATGTGATAATAACTATTGTCTTTTTGTGTAAACAGCTCAGGAAGTAGTTCTGGGATTTTTAAGCAACAGCACATTCACCGTTGACAAATATCCACATTTAAAACATGACCACCTGCAAAGTTGCCAGTTCACCGTCTCCATTGTGATTTCTCTTTTAATATTTCCCAGCTACTCTGTTGTAACAGAACTGTAGGCGTCCACAGTCATTCCCTTACTGGGGCTTCTTTTTAGTGCGCCTTCCGGTGTAAAACCAGGTCATTAGCTGCGAGAATCTCTCTGACAATACGTGCCCACTCTTTCTCCACCCATCTGGCAACCAACGTAGCCATGCTCAGCTTTTCATCGTCTCTTTTATGTATTTGTGCGCCTTTATATGGCTGTCACTCACCGATCTCTTTTTTTTTTTTTTTTTTATCTGAAGCTCCATCACTCCAGCGCATCTACTTCCCCTGTCACACTCTTCCCATCTGGCTGTGCCTTTCTTAGCTGGGCTTAGTCCAGTATGCGTGTTCATTTGCGTAGATCTTGGGTTTTTGCTGACGTTCACCTTCGCACGTGTTGTTTGCAGAGGATGCATCAGTGCCCCGCCAGGAAGGTCCAAGAAAGGAGCGGGCTGGAAAAGGCTTTCTGGAAAAGGAAGTAGCTTTGATAGAGAGGAATAAAACTGACTTACAGCTGAGCTTAACACGATTAGTGACCCTTTGCTTCCATATTTGATGGGTATCATTTATTGAGCTGTTAGGCTAGACTCTATTACCAGTAAAACTGCAGAGCGGCTAACCTTTGCTCCAATATTAAACTAAAAAAAAAGAATTTAAGGACAAAGATTTGAAGATTCTCTTTTTTTTAAAAGAAAGAATCTCGTTGCATGACATTTTTCATTAACTAATACACATTTATCAATTATCAGGCAGTGTTGCCACATTGAGCCAATTGAGCTTGTTTTGGACACATTGGGCTGGAAAAAATTGCTTTGGGCGGGTTGTTAAAATTTAGGCTGCTTTTTTTTTATAACAATAAAAATATAAAATGAATCACTGGTGAAGATTCTCAGTCATCCAGGTCATTCCAAAAAAAGTAAAAACAAAGCAACTGGACTTGTTTTCCGTAGTTGAAGACGTTTCGCTTCCTCTCCAGGAAGCTTTCTCAATTCAAAAAGTCTGGAGTAATGTGCAGTACCAAGCTTTATACTACTGCCAAACAAAGGTCTTGTAATGGCTTAGATAACATGCAAATTCAACCAAAACAGGTCCACCCCTTAGTGATGGGTGTTTGTTAAAGTCATTAAGGCAGCAGATTTGGTTTAATCTGCTGCCTTGGACCTGTTTCTGTTGAATTTGCATGTTATCTAAGCCATTACAAGGCCTTTGTTAGGCAGTAGTATAAAGCTTGTTACTCCACATTACTCCAGACTTTTTGAATTGAGAAAGCTTCCTGGAGAGGAAGCGAAATGTCTTCAACTACGGAAAACAAGTCCAGTTGCTTTGTTTTTTACTTTTTTTGGAAAAATAAATTACTCCACTTCTATGCATTGGTGGCCACAGGGCTCCGGGTGAGAAACCATAGAAGAAAAAGAGAGAAAAAAATATATATATTTCCTTGCATTCATATTATTAGTTCATTTATTTTGATATGTTTAGAATCAGTCAAACCTGACATCATCAATGATTAATAGTCATGATAGGAAATGCCACAATTAGACTTTCAATTTTCAATTCAATTTTATTTATGTAGTGCCAATTCACAACACATGTCATCTCAAGGCATTTTTCAAAGTCAATCAAATCATCCAGACAGATTGGTCAAAAAAGTTTCCTATCTCAGGAAACACAGCAGACTGCATCGAGTCTTGACAAGCAGCATTCACTCCACCTGAAAGAACGTAGAGCTACAGTGGACAGTCGTCTGCATTGTTGATGGCTTTGCAGCAATCCCTCATTCTGAGCAAGCATGAAGCGACAGTGGAGAGGAAAACTCCCCTTTAACGAGGAGGAAAACCTCCAGCAGAACCAGGCTCAGTGTGAACGTTCATCTGCCTCGACCGACTGGGGGATAGAGAAGACAGAGCAGAGACAAAAAAAAGCAAAGAAGAACACATTGATCCAGGAAAACTTTCTATGTTATGTGGTTATGGCAGATTATCTGCCTTTTAACCACACTTCCAAATCCTGATCTGGGATATTTAATGTCTTTAAGAAAATATGCCGACTTCTACTGAATTTGGTCATTTCAGGTTTTCAACATACAAGTACAGAAGTCACAGAGTGCGCAACAGATTGCTGAATACTGCCTTTAAAAAAATATAGGCCAAGAAGCTGTTGCTGAAGGCAACTGACATCTAAAAATGGAAAATAAATTCATCAATGATTTGCCTTCGCTTGTTGTTCTACTCCTCTGCACGTGTGCATATTTGCACAGAAATATAAACATGTTGCCGGTATGACCATTTGTGTTGAGTGGGGGGGGGACAGCAATGTCCGGTTTTGAGTCACTTGGAGATAAAAGAAGGGGGGCGAGGTGAAGGAAGGGCACATCTGTCCTGCAGTCTGTCCACTCCTCTGAGTCCTTCTGCAGGCAGCTGAAAATAAACTGGCCAAGACAGGCTAAGACCCACAGAAACCACAGAGATTTCATGTATCTGTTTGTCCCCATGTGATTCAGAAAGGGCGAGGGAGGCGATCGTATTGCCAAATACAAGAGAAGCAGGGATGATGGAGACAAGAAGTGTGGTTCTTGAGATTGTTGTTAACAAAGAACAATAGGAGTGATTAGATGCACTTTTGTGAGTCACTCCGCCTCGCTATGGGGGGGCTTAATTTTTCTGGCACAGATGCAACTTGTGACGTCCCTTAGACAAACCAACGTTTTGTGCCCAAAGAAAGTCACTGTCAAATCCACTGTGACGGACAAGGGATTGCTATTCTGGGAACACCATGTTGGCTCCTTACTTTGGAGCATTCAGTCACATCCGTCTGTTGCTCTGAAAGGATTTAGCTGCCTTTCCTGTTGCCTGTTTTGGATTCGGCCTTCTAAGCTCTCTGAATTATACTAGATTTAGAATTAGGGAAATGATTAAAGAATGTGGGAGCGCAACACATAGGAAGTACAGAAGCTCTTAAAAGTTTACACATCCTTTTTTTTACATTCATGACTTGTAAGATAAATTATTTTCAAACCTTTCAACCTTTAACATGACACATGCTCAAAAAGCTCAAGTATTAAACAACTCTGTTCAACAAAGTGTTTAAAAAAGATAACATAACTTGATTTTCACAACATTTTTGGGGCACATTTTGATTTCATTTCAGCACATTTTGATTTCATTTCAGCACTCACGGGTCACCAGTGGCTGCGAATCTGACCAAATTGGGCGTTTTCCTAAAACAAGACAAAAACTGGTCATGGTTGCTGACAGTAACAGTGAGAGAGATGCAACAATTTCCAATAAGTATTAGTTGTGCTTCAGAATCAGAATCAGACATACTTTAATAATCCCAGAGGGAATTTACTTTTGTTACACATTCCAGATATTCAGATATACAAACATTTATATATATATATATATATATATATATATATATAACTAAATAAATTGATGTGATTTAACTCATGAAAAAATAAAAAAAATAAGATAAAGGAAAGAAAGAAACCACGCAAGCCTGGCAAAAACCTCCTGCTACCTTATTGGAGAAGACTTTATGATCTCAAGCAGACACAAGAAAGCACTGTGCATTCTTAAAAAGAACATCATTCCCACAGTGAAACATGGTGGTAGCCGTATCATGCTCTGTGGTATATTTTTTATATTTTTTTTATATGTGTGTACATTTCAACCAGATGGAATTAAACTGAGTGTTTCCAAATACAGTTCAGTCTTGACCCAAAACCTTCAAGAGTCTGCTAGAAAAATGAAGATGAGGAGGGATGTTATTTTTTAGTGTCACGTTGAGTCCAGTCGTACATCCAGACCTACAAAACAATGACGCCCTGACAGCAACATGAAAATTTAGGTACAGCTTAGCCAGAAACCAGAGATAAATTTGACGATGAAGATGAGGCACGCTGACTCCTATCAACAAAGACTCATTTATGAAACTGAGTAGTTTAAGTATGTGCACTGTGAAGCAGTCATCAAAACATACATTTTCCACTCCAACAGATTTGTTAGTTTTTCAGTTGAATGGGGTTGGATATGTGTTCATAAAAGTTTATAAAATATTTGGTTTACATTTTTCAAACCTGTAATTTTAAGAGGGGTTTGTATTTTCTCGAGAGCCACTGCACAACTGCATAAAGACATAAATCTGTGCAATTGATTGTTCTCCTGAAATTGCATCATCTGACCATTTTTAGGATAGTGTTAGAAATTACAGTATATTGACTCTCCATTGAGGAACTGATAAAATTGTCTGTATCTGACCACATAAATAACAACATGTGTAAACAATAAAAAAAAAACAATCTCAAATTTGCTTCTGTCTATGTGTCTGTATTCAATTAATTGATAAGCATGCTGAATAAAGTAGCATGGTAAAATGTTGCTTATTGTTAAGAAACATGGATAAGCGTGCAGCAGTGACAAAGGAGATTCAAATATGATAATAAATAATAATGAATCTAAATATTGCATATTAATTTGATTTGTATTCAAAAGGTTTCAATGATTTTTGACGTGCCTCTCAGAGTTACTTGGGTCAATTTCTCCACAGTATAAAAATATTTAATATAGGTTTTTTCTTTATGCTGCTACAAAGGGTATGGGCAATATGAACGGGAATTGACGGTTTGTTTAGGTTGTTACAGCACTGTTTTCTGTACAGTCAAAGATTGCTTCATTAAGAATTTGTCCATATGCTAATTCCTGTAGTCCAACTGTTTTTAATGTTTGCTTTCAGTTTCTACATTTTATTCATACTTGCTTTTATTCTGTGTTTATTTTCCTATATTTTAATCATGTAAAGCACTTTGCATTGTCTCTGTACTGAAATGTGCGATACAAATAAATGTGCCTTGCCTTATCCTCTGATTATCTTTTGTCAGGATTCAACAATTTGAATAATTTTTTATTTATCTTATTTTTTTTATTTTTTCATGAGTTAAATCACATCAATTTATTTAGTTTTATATATATATATATATATATATATATATATATATATATATATATATATATATATATATATATACAGTGTTGTATAAAGTACTGAAATCTCAGAGTCAAGTAAAAGTAGGTACCTCTATAAAATATGACTTTGGTAAAAGTCCAAGTCACTGACTGAAATGTTACTTGAGTTAAAGTCTTAAAGTATCTGAAATGTCTTGTACTTAAATATGAAAATTACTATAAAAGGAGATGTACTCAAGTAATGTAATAAAAAGTATAAGTAAAAAGTAAAAAAAAAAAAGCAAATGCAGTTTGAATGACATTTTTTAAATTTTGGTAAACTTTGAAAGTCAAATTCACTTGAAATAATATAAACAGCCAAGTGCAGGAGAAATTTAGACCAAATTTAGACAGAAAATACAACCTTTTTTTAAGCCTTCAGTTTTCTTTTTTCAAGTAAGGTCGGTGCTATGCACTTTAAAATTGTACACAACCAAGTGGGGGCAAAATTTAGACCAGGGGGTGTATACTAAGAACATGGTTAAGTGATAAACCAGGTCCAGCCAACCTACAGAAAGTGGTAAACCTGCTAATAAAACACTTGCGTGCGTGAGTCTCTCTCTCTCTCTTTGTGCAACAAGTAACTAAACCAAACATTGAAAATGTATTGGAGTAAAAGTATGCAAATAAGTTCAGAAACATAGTGAAGTAAAAGTAAAAGTTATCAAAAAAAATGATATTCAAGAAAAGTATAAAGTACTCCAAAATATACTTAAGTACAGTAATTAAGTATTTTTACTTTGTTACTATGCAACACTATATATATATATATATATATATATATATATATATATATATATATATATATATATATATATATATATACAATTTTATTTATTTATTTATCTTATGCTGTTACAGAGGGTAGGAGCAATATGAACGGGAATTCACGGTTTGTTTAGGTTGTTACTGCACTGTTTTCTGCACAGTCAAAGATTGCTTCAGTCAAAGATTGCATATGGACAAATTACGAATTTGTCCAAGTGCTATTTTCTGAGATATTTAAGGTAGAAGCGCCTCTGAGTGCAAACCCCTGTCCTTCACATCAATGGTTCAGTCCGTGTTAGTGAACCCCTCCCAGCAGCGCCTCTTGGTTCAGTCGGGCTGAGCGCGCGAAACTTCTCCAACAAATATGGCGTCCAAAGCAGGTGGGTTTGTTTTTGTTTGCGAACCGCTAAAAAAAAAAGCTGCTTATTTATCCACAATACAAGGGTGACACCCGCTCTTCTCCTAGTTAAAATACTCTTAAATGAAGTCGTAATGGGATTTGGTCGTTAGTTTTTATAACCTGTAGTTTTAATAACAGGTTTAACAGTTCGGTTGTTTCTGAACGCATTTAACTCGATTTCTGACAGCGTCGTTTAACGCATATGATGACTTATTGTTCCTGTAACGTGGCGTCGCCCTGTCTGACGTAGCCAGCATGCACGTAAAGCCTGTCTGTGCTTGTTTATGAGACGAACATGTGATGCCGTCATGTTATTCAGGCCGCAGAGGCACGAAGCGCAAAGCGGAGGTTCAGGCCGAGGAGGAGGAGCATCAAGCATCGCGAGAGGAGCACGACGCATCGCGAGAGGAGGAGGGCAAAAGCGGCGAGAATGGCCTAAAGGTGGTCATTGAACACTGGTGAGCGCTTCTGTCAGCTTGGCTTTATTATAATCAAACTCAGTAGTGATGTTAACCATCTAGGAGTTTTTTTTTTTTTGTTTTTTTTTTAACCCTTATGCACATGCGGAGCAGGTGAATCTGTCATCTGGCTCAGGTTAAGAGCTGGAGTTGGAGTTGGCCACCCTTAGCAAGGGAAACACTTTCCCCTCCAAACTCTGTCTTTTAAACGATGGATCAAGTTAAAGTAGCTTTATGTGACTCGTACTGGCTGGTCCTGGGAGATCTAGCGCTGTGCGATGCTGTTAAAGATGTCATCCAGAAAGATAAATCACCTGAGACCACCTGATCAATGAACATCGCAGTTTCTAACAAACTAACCAGTATTATTGCTCCCACCCACCTCCCCTAGGATGAATGGACCAAGAGCAGTCGCCTTATCCATATTCATTAGTGGTTTACCCGTGTGACAAGCAGGTGGAGAACCTCGGTTCTAAGGAATTGTCTTATTACTGAAAAGTGCTTTATAAATAAACGTGTCTTCTGGTCCCTCGTTGTAAGCTACCGTGTAGCTACATCAAGACTGCTGTGTGGTTGTAAATGTGTTTTTCATCTGATTTCATAATGAATCATGCTTGAGCTTCTTTGTCCCGCAGTAAAAGCTGACGAGTGTATGGGCGTAACGCTGAGGAGGTGAAATCTGCCCTTCTGGCCGCCCGCCCTGGTCTGACTGTGGTCCTCAACCCCGAGAAGCCCCGCAGGAACAGCTTCGAGGTCACTCTGCTGGACGGAGGCAAAGGTGAGGAGGGGCGAGACGGAAACGCCAAGAATAACCGGGTCGCTCGGTCTCCCAAGGGGGGGAGGCCGTCGTTCTTCGCCATCTTGGTTTGTAGAGTCGTGGTCACGACCTGCTCAGCTGCTTTTAAACCACTTCTGTTTTTTTTTTTTTGTTTTGTTTTTTTTTGTTTTTTTCTTTTTTTATTGCCTCAATATTTATAGCATGTCTTTCTGCTTTTTCATGTATTGCTCCTTTTTAAACGATACGCCTCTCCGTTTGTGTCTTCTCTAAAGAAATCTCTCTTTGGACGGGCATAAAGAAGGGACCGCCTCGTAAGCTGAAGTTTCCTCCGCCTGATGATGTTGTTGCCGCTCTGCAGGAAGCTCTCAAGACTGAATGAACGCCGAGTGAAGGTATGTCAAAGCCGCCTCGTTTTTTTGCTTTACATGGATGTTGGTCCATACAGCTATTAGATTTGATGTTCCAGTCTGACTATACTATTAAACAGACTTCATTACGATGGCCTAAAGGCACGACGTCCTCTAGTAGACCCTGTGCTCGCTGGCCAGGACCGTGGGGCTGGACTGGCATTTTCCAGAGAACATTGGAATCTGCAGGTTCAGCACTGGTTCATTCATTCATCTGCATTGTACATGGCTTTGCTGCAATCCCTCATACTGAGCAAGCATGAAGTGACAGTGGAAAGAAAAAACACCCATTAACGGGAAGGGATAACCTCCAGCAGAACCAGGCTCAGTGTGAACGGTCATCTGCCTCGACCGACTGGGGTTACAGAAGACAGAGCAGAGACACAACAAGAGAGACAAAAAAGCACAGAAGCACACATTGATCTAGTAATCTGTTCTACATTAGATGGTAGTAGCCGGTGGGCCGTCTTCTCTGGATGATGTCACAGTTAACAGAACGTCAGACCAGGTGTACCTACTATGAAGAAAAAAAAGAGAGAGAACAAAAAGTTAAAAGCTGAAATGACAACAGTCATTGCAATGCAATGCAAAACTAGAGAACAGTAGAAATCAGTAGAGTGAGAAAAATAGACCCTGACGTGCTCCAGTAGCCTAAGCCTATAGCAGCATAACTATAGAGATAGCTCAGAGTAACATGAGCCACTCTAACTATAAGCTTTGTCAAAAAGGAAAGTTTTAAGATTAGTCTTAAAACTACACAGTAAAAACACTGGTGCCCTGTGTTTTTTTAAATAAACAGATTTACAGATGGTTGATGCTGATGCCCGGGCTCATGTAGCAGGAGTACGCCTCCTGGAGGATGAAGGCACTGTTACTATTGTCTGGCCTCCATGCTCCCCTGACCTAAATCCACCAGAACATCCCTGGGACGTCATGTTTAGGTCCATCTGACGACGGCAGATTGCTCCTGAGACTATCCAAGAGCTTGGTGATGCCCTGGTCAGAATCTGGGAGGAGATACCCCTGGACAGCATCCATCACCTCATAAGGAGGATGCCTGAGGTTGTCAGGCATGCATTGAAGGACGTGCCGGCTGCACTAACTAAAGAGGGGCATTCTGAGTTAACGCAATAACGTTTCAGCTAACAGGACCAGCCGGTCATTTCTGTTTCACTGTAACTTCAGCTCAAACTGTCTTTGGGTTAATAAGTTTCATCAAATGATGTAACATCCTTTTTTTTTTTTTCCTGACACATTCCAACTCAGTATTGATATCCAGCAGGATTTTTGCTTTTTCTTTTTTTTTTTTCGACTGATGTTTGATGTGTTTAATTTTTCAGAGCTGTAATCTTTTTTTCTGAACTCTGCATGTTTTCTGTGTATTAATAACACTCAGCAGAGCTTTGTTTTTCCTGCTTGTAGCCGAGGATCCAGAAGATCTGACTGGTGGAAGCAGAATGATGAGGGGGGACACAGGAGACCTTCTCAGTCCCTCCTCTGATGAGCCCAGCTCCATCTCAACTCTTCTGGGGACACGGCGACACCTAGTGGATCATCTCGGAGCAAACGCAGAGTTGTGTTTTAGAGCCAGGGTTTTTGTAGTTGTTGTTGCTAAATAAAGTGTTTACAAGTTTTCTTATTGCCGTGTTTTTACTTTTGTGAGCCACTTTCTCTTAAATAAGTAGTAGTGTACAAATTGTCTTGATACAGTCACAGCTTCACATGCAAAACAGTGTCTGATATCATGATGGATACATTTCTTCACTTGCACTTTAAATGATTAGCTACTTTTCTACATGTACTAAAATATAAAGTGTGGTCGCTAAAGCTCTTGCAGTGTTTCCCGAGACATTCCAGAAACAAGGCAGGATCATTTTTCTTTCGGAGCTGTAAAGAGCGATTGTGTTGGAGATGCTAAGTGAGATTTGTATTTACATACCTTGTAAATGGTAGCATTTTAAACTTAGGGGTGGGCTTTCCTGTGACTTTATAAGAAAAAATCAAGTCACTAGTGGATGTGAAGAGCTGTCCCTAGATACACTAATCTTAAAAACAAGGTTGTTGGTTTTTTTTTTTTTTTTTGCTTTTAAAATGTCTATGCACAAATACTAATGCCAATAGGAAAATATAACACTTAACACACTGAGGTGCAAAACCTGAACATCAACACTGGTTTTCTTTGATCACTGTAAGCGAGGGATCCAGTAGAAGCACAGTAACTCTGGGACTCCAGACTTCTCAGAATAATGATTTCCCTATGCTCAAGTTAGTCAATATGAAATATGGAGATAACGTATTCCACTCACCTCAAGCCACAAATGCTTCACTGCCCCGTTACAGCCAGCGGCTCTCACTGAAGCACCCGATGCTTTTAAGGCTTTTTGTTTCAAATGGGAACTTTAAACGTTACAGAGAACTCAGTCCAGCCTCCTTCAAAATATCAGAGCAGCACATTTTTCATTTGATGATGTTGGTCCTCTTCTTTCTCCGTGTTTTCTCTCTACCTTGGGTCTTCCTCTACCTCCTCCTCGTTCTCTGTGGTGGACTCCCCGTCTCCTTTTTCTTCAGAAAACAGGGAAACTCGCCTGCTGCCATTTTAGTAGTACCTTATTGGTACAGTTTAAATGAGGCTGTTATATATTTCAACACATTAGACGTGTTTAGCCGGTCGGTTCAAAACGTTCATTTAAAACGTGTGCTTTGAAAACGCAAAGTAAAAATATTGTGATGCTTCTTTTTTTAACGTAGATTGATGTGTTTATTGTTGGGCCAATTATTGCGTGTTCTGCAAAATGGACGCGGCTGATTTTGTGCGTATAGTTGTTAAAATAGGGGCTCAAAATGCAAAATCTAAATAGTTATAAAACAGTTTCATAAGGTTTATCACTTAATAGTTAGAAATAGTAAGTTTTATAGTGATTAAAGTAGTGGTTGTGATTACATTTTTTTCTTTATGTTCTGATACTCGATTATTGGGGCTGGTTCAAATTTGCTGTTTGCATTTAGATGAGTTTCAGTGAGTCAGAAAACTGGTGGAAATTTGACTCCTGGTGGAAAACTACTGCAGTAACTCCAGAAACCAAACACATCTTCTGGAAATACAATCTTTTTAATGGAAAGAATTAATCTGACTGCAAATTTACCAAAGCACTGATGTTCAATTGGGAGAATCTGCTCACGGGCAACTATTAGTGGCAGCCTTTTAGAAGGGTGCCAAAAAGAAAAGGAAGGCTTTTTTTTTTTTTTTTTTTTTTTAGAAAACAGGTACATTTTAATTCATGCCAATTCATGATACATGTTATCTCAAGGCACTTTCCAAAGTCAAATTCAATCCGATTATACAGATTTTACAAGTCATACCTGGGCCCTTCTTATTACCTGAAGATATAATTAAAAACAAAGACCTTGACATCTATCAGTCTGGAAAGGCCTATAAAGACATTTCTATGACTTTGGGACTCCAGAGGAACCAAAGAGCCATCATCAACAATAGAAGAAAACATACAGCAACGGTGACAAGCTATTCAATCAAAATTACTTCAAGAGCACATCAACAACTCAACCAGGAGGTCAACCCAGAATAACCTCCTTAGCTCTGCAGGCCTCATTTGACTCAGTTAAGATCAGAGTACACAATTTAACATGAGATAAACAAAGAAGAGAAACAAACAAAACTACTGCTGATTCAAAATAGCATGAAGGTCCGCCTCACATTTACCAGAAACATTCCCACGATTTATAGGAGAATATTCAGTGGACTGACAAAAAACAAAAGTGGAACCTTTCAGGCAGATGTTCCAAACTAACCCAGCATTTCATAAACAGACCATCGTACAGACAGTTAAACATGGTGGTGGTAGTGTGATGGTTTGGGGTTGCTTTGCTTCCTCAGGGCTCAGACAACTTGCCATTGCGGATTGAATCCTTCACTTTGCTCCCCACCAGAACAACCTGAATAATCTGTAAAGGTCCTTAAGCCCAATCACACTTTGATTATCCAAAAGTAGAGAAGCCAGGCCTCCTTATGAACTAAAGCAAAAACCAAAGTTTTAGAGTTGCCTAGTTGAAGTCTGAACTTAAATCCAATTCAGATATTTTAGTGTGACCTTAAACACGTTCTCCATTCTTCAAATCCCTCCAAAGTTGCTGAATTTAAAAAAAATCTGCAAAACAGATTGGGCCAAAATTCCTCAAGGGTTATGTTGAAGACTCGTGGCAGATTATAACAATCTCTTGATGTCAGTCACTGCTGTTGAGGGTGCCGCTACTAGTTATTAGGTTTAGGAGGGAATTACTTTTAGGGTCAGGATTTCCTTTAATGAATGAAAGCATCATTTGGAATTTTTTTGTGCTATCTTTAATAAGCAAAAACAGAAAAAGAAAAAAACAGTAAGGGACAAACACCTTTTCACTGTACTGTACAAAAGTGCGTATTTGCTTCTGCATATCCAATTTCTCTCTTTTTCCTTTTCTGACAAGGTCTTTCTCCTCTGCTTCACAGCTTAACTTTAAATTAGCTTGTTATTAATTTTTTTTTTTATCTAGTGCGTAAGTGTGGTGTCTTCTGTCTACGAGTTTTTTGCCTGCCACGCCTGAATTTTCCTATTGTGGGACAATAAAGCTATTTCTGATTCTAAATTTGCAATCATCCTACATTGTGCATGAGGCATAAAATACAACCAATTGTGACAGAACTAGTTCTAATATAATCCTAATAACACTAATACTTATGATACAAGCATACAAACAGCACTAGTAATTTAAAGTTATATGTTCATTGATTTTTGTTCATACTTTTTCAACGTGTGTTTCATCTGTCATACTCTAGTTGATTTACTCTTGCTGCCCATGTTTTTATTTTTTTCCTTTTATCTTTCTTTGTATTAAATTTAGTTCCTCCGCTTTGATGAAGTGACGTGAACACAAGTAAACCGTTCAAGTAAACCTGCATTGTTAACGACGTCCGCCAGGGGGCAGTAATTCAAAAGAAAGCAACAGGAACGGCAACCGTTTGCGTGATGACCTCATCATTGCGCGACAGTGGTCCTGCGTGAGGAACGTACTATTTTATCTCCTCCATTACAAGCTTGAAATCTAACGTGTGAGTATTACACAGCGAATTAAACCACTTGTTAACCACTTTTCTTGACAGAACTGGAGACATGTGGCGTATTTGTATGTAACTATTCCGGCTTTTCCTTGAATTATTTTGGGTAGATTAGCATCTGCACGCTAACTGAGAGCTAGTTTGTTTTCTACTGTTCTAGTCTTAGCTTTACACGAAGCGATCTTGCATCGGTTAATCTGGTAACTATTAGTTTGGTCTCTACAAGAACGCGTATCGCTGTTAGTCAATAGCTAAATACTTTAAATTTTCTTTGGGAAACTTGTTTACTTAAATACAAACCCAAAATGTTTTCAAAAACGCAAACAGCCTCTCTGTAGCCCTGCTGAGGCGTTTTCTAGCTATGCTGAGAACGGTTCAAAGGGATGTGATTTCCTCCTGACAGTGATGGCAGCAGAGGGCGTGGAAAAGACCAGCGAAGATGCTTCATCTTCGGGGAAGGTGTGCACCAGGTTCGACCTGGAGAAGGAGACCGAGCTTCGCTTCGAGGTGGAGGCCGGAGAGGCAGCGGATCAAGTGGAGCTGGAGCTCCTGACAGGGATGGGCGAGGTGTTTGGCTCCGAGCTGAACCGCAACAAGAAGTACGTCTTCGGACCGGGCTCCAAGATCGCAGTTTTCACCTGGCAAGGCTGCAGTGTGAACCTCTACGGAAAGCCGGAGGTCAGTACCTGCATGAGTAGCCTCGCGGAAATGTTTAAACGTTGTAGTCTTTCTACTCTTAAGAGGTTTATTATACAGTAGGATATGTGTGGGTATTATGAGTAGAAAGCTTGGGTTGTGCTGCTACAATGAGCAAAAAGGCAACTCTGGTTGACAGAAAACAGTTGATCAGGTGTGACTGGTGTTTCTTACTGGGCTTGGAAATGGCTTGAGGTTTTCATCGGGGCTCCAAAACACGTCCCCAACTTCTCTTTAATCAATGCAATTTGCAGGATTATAAAAAGTGCTGTTGTCTCCACAGGTGGCCTATGTGTCCAAAGATACCCCTATGCTGCTGTACCTGAACACTCACGCTGCCCTGGAACAGATGAGGAAACAAGCAGAGCGGGAAAATGAGAGGGGGCCCAGAGTAAGGAACTCTGAGATCCTTTTGTAATAGTTTCAGAACAAAACAAAAAAAAGCGGTATACAACACCAGCGAATATTTGTTCTGCAGGTGATGGTGGTGGGACCTACAGACGTTGGGAAGTCCACCGTGTGCCGGCTGCTTCTCAGCTATGCTGTGAGAGTCGGAAGGAGACCTACGCTGGTGGAGCTGGATGTCGGACAGAGTGGGGTAAAAGTTTTTATTTTTTACCTATTTGACATTATGAGGTTGTGAACTTGTGACTTCAGTTTATTTTTTTATTATTGCTTGGGTGGTAGGTGCACTAATAATATATACTATATGCAGCTTTTTCCCTAGAATTTTTTTTTTTTTTGGGGGGGGGGGTTGTATAGTGCTGCTTCTTTTTTTCGTGGTTGCAAAGCTTTCCATTAATATCATGGAATACAGCTTTATACGAGGAGCCAGCTTCTGTCTCTCTTCATCTTTCTCTTATATATTTGTTTTTATGTTTGTCTCTATCCTGTATCTTTATAGATGATTATATTTTGAAGGCAACGTGCGTCTTTAAAATCTAGATCTGCCAGAGTTCAGAATATTTTTGAGCCTAACTTAATTCCATTTAAATTCTATTACATTCTATTAAATTCTACATCTGGGATCTGTTTCTGATCCGTTCAGGGGGTCTATCCAGCAACAATAATGCCTTTTCCAAGAATAAAGCGGCCATCTGTTTTCTGTGATGGACTCAGGAACAGACTCTTGGTGATTTGCGAATGGTATTTTTGTAGGACATCTGCAAATGACTATAGAGCCGTTTACTTGTTGAGAACGTGCTGTATTGAGCGTTAATGTTTAATTATCAAGCTTAAACAGACGTGATCATCCTCATATTTGTATGAGGCAAACGTTCTCAGTATATTGAAGTAATCGGAGCACCGCGTGACATAAACAAATGTCATTTAGTTGATCATTTAAGCGTTTCTCTGTAATGCTCAGGATGCGATCTGGCGCAATTTAGAAAGGCTAATGATTTTAATAAAATTAGCCGTGAACATGCACAGATGTGTAATAATTTACTACCTTGGGGGGGTGGATTTTGGTTGCGATGTGGGGCGCCCCCTTTGTAGAACGGTTCTACGAGAAACACTGGTATATGGAAATGGATAAAGACACTGACCTACTTAACAAACAAAATAAAAGTACAAAATACTTTTTTATAGAAACAGCGCAATAAAAACATTATAGAAATAACTTTATATATAAACAAAATGCTAAAATGTTTTGTTTTAGCGTGTGAATCAGGTACTGGGAAGGATCTATTCACGTACGACAGTTTCAGTGAAAAACAAACACTACCAGTTAACGATTATGTTTATAATATATTTACATCCCGCATTGTAATCTAGTGGAAGCTTTTGCTCACGCGTGACTCATTTTTAGTGGGGAAACAGACGAGTCGGTCTCGTCTCTCTGACTTCAGCGAGGCTGACTGACCGCCTGTCAGAGCTTTCAAAGCAGGAGGGGCTCCCAGTGGCACTCATGCTTTGCTGAAGAGACGGTGAACTCCCAAAGTCTTAACCAAAGTCTGAAACAATTTGCTAGATCCATCCAACAGTCGCTAAAGGGGTCTGAAAAGCACAGGCATGTCTGAAAAGTTGCTAAATAGTTGGCATCAATGTTGAAAGTAAGCCAGGCGAACATGTGAGAGCAGAACGTTAGCCCCTCCCATCGATCCCCTCGGAGTGTGTTTTTATTAAGGAGGAGAAGATCGGCTTGGAGTATCACTGGAAACTGAATGCGACCTTAAAAACACCATTAAGGGAGTCGATGAGGCTGACACTTATCGTGCGCGAGGATCGTCCGACGCGGCCCCGGGGCCGTTTTGATACCGGGTTCCGGTACTCATCCCTAGTCACTATGCTGTACGGTATTAGGAAACATGAGAATGAAATATTGCACTAGTGTTGTAGTTGTTTGGGATTAACCCCACATGTTCATCACTTCTCTCTTCCTTTTCGATTGTCGTGTTGTCCCCAAAACACTCCATAAACGTTTATCCTCTTGGCCACCAGTATCTACATAAAGTTTGTGCTTAAATAGCAGTGGAAATCCACATTAACAGCCAGGCATTGTATTTCCACGCAGAACATGAATACAATACAGTACATCCCTTGTGTGTGTATATATATCAACGCAGTATCAGTGTGTGAAATTTTAATAATATAAAGGACCAATTGGAAAGTGAAATTTAGTGTCAGGAAATCCTGCTTTGCAAGCCAAAACATATTCTCACCGCGTCGGACACCGACGTCTCATCGATGGGGTCCGAGGTGCTAAAGGCCGCAGGAAGGGGAGGAGCGTTGTGGTGCGGAGATGTAGATTTATCGCAGTTGATTCTGACATCGCAGTAACGATATTATGGCGGTTTCATGAGATCTGTAGTGCAGCGCTAGCCGATGTGTGTCCAGGGAAATCTGCTTTGATGCTGGGAGGCATAAAATGATAAATGTGTCTGTCCGCTCGTTATTTTAGGGCCGTAGCTGAACCGAACAGAAGATGTCTGTAGACGAATGTGTTTAATATAACAGTTTTATTATCAGAGCTACAAAAGATGTTTAATTTGTTTTTATGTCAAACTTTTACTGTAGATTATTTGTCAGGGCTAAGGCTGCTGTTCTTAGGACTAAACTGTAAACGGCGTTGTTGTGTTTTAGGTTTCTGTCCCGGGGACGGTGTCCGCTCTGTGCATCGAGCGTCCCGCAGACGTGGAGGAGGGCTTCTCTGTCCAGGCTCCTTTGGTGTATCACTTTGGTTCTACTACTCCTGGGACCAACATCAAACTTTACAACAAGGTGCGACGGAGCATTTAGCATCCGTGCTAATGAAGTGCTAGCTTACGCTGTGCTCCTCTGACCCTTTTCTCTTACTGTCCCGTAGCTGACATCGTGCCTGGCAGAGGTGTTCTCTCAGCGCTGCGAGGTGAACAGGAAGGCCAGCGTAGGAGGCTGCATCATCAACACCTGCGGCTGGGTGAAGGGTTCTGGGTACCAGGCCCTGGTCCACTGCGCCTCCACCTTCCAGGTGGACGTGGTGCTCGTGCTGGACCACGAGAGGCTCTACAACGAACTCAAGCGGGACCTGCCTCACTTTGTGCGCGTCGTCCTGCTGCCGAAGTCCGGAGGGGTGGTGGAGCGCTCCAAGGAGTGCCGGCGGGACGCTCGGGACGAAAAGATCCGCGAGTACTTCTACGGCTTCCGCGGGCTGTCCTTCTTCCCTTTCTCCTTCGAGGTGCGATTCTCGGACGTCCGCATCTACAAGATAGGGGCGCCGTCCATCCCGGACTCGTGCCTGCCCCTGGGGATGTCTCAGGACGACACGCAGCTGAAGCTGGTGCCCGTGACCCCGGGGAGGGACCTGACGTACCACGTGCTGAGCGTGAGCAGCGTCGACGACGGAGACGAGGACGCCAGGAAGAGCATCGTGGAGAGCCCCGTGTGCGGCTTTATCGTGGTGACGAACGTTGACACTCAGACGCAGGTGATGAAGGTGCTGTCGCCTGCGCCCAGACCGCTGCCCAGACACACGCTGCTCATCATGGACATCCGCTTCATGGACATGAAATAAAGGAGGACGTAACGGTCGCGTCGGAGAGCATTCCTGCTGCATTTTTGGTTTCTGAGTTGTGCTTCCAAGGACTTGAGAAAAGAGAGAATTAAATTATACCTTCTTTTATTATCTAGACTGTACAATTTTTTTTCTTACTGTCACTTAAAGGTGCTGGAATGTTTATCTTGATAACCTGTTTTATTAAAAAAAAATTGTATTCTTGTATAATAAATTTTTTACTTGAGAAATCCTGTGTGAATTGTGCTTTAAAATAATTTTATAATAATTCCAAAGGCTAATCATGGAGCAGCTTTAGTTAATTAGCTAAATTAGAGCTAATTTACTAAATCCGGAATGCAAATAGGTGAATTTGAGTAGATCGTTTTAACTTGTAGCCAGGCGTGCTGTTTGTGGAAGAAATGACTTAGACTTAGACAAACTTTACTGTCATTTTGTATGCACAGAGTGCGTACAGAACGAAATTTCATTTGCATACAGCTTAAGAATTTCAGTGAATTGCAGTGGATTCCAGAATAAAGTAACTTTGCAGGATAAAAAAATAACTTTGCAGGACAGTTCCAGGATAAAGTGCACAGTGATTTCACAATGAGGGGAAATGTCCGTCCCTTCGTGTCGTCCATACCCGGACGGTGTTCATGTCTGTTTTTACTGCAGCCAAGGACACCGACCCGCTGACCGTACACCAGTAGCAACACTACCGCTATGGCAGTAGATGTTTGGGAGCACTACATTAAGAGCTCGTTTTATATTTGTTGTGTAAACGTCTGCCAGCTCGGAGAATATTCAGACCATCATCCTGTTTTTGAATTTGCTGCCTCTGTAACGTGGCCATTTATCCAGTTACAACAACGTATAAGTGGTGCAGGGCAAGGGGTTTATCAGAGTTTCTATTAGAAATGTTACTGATGCACACTTATTTTAGAACCCAAAAGTCTGTTTGAAATCTTCAGATTTTAGTTTAGACGGACGAGTCTTTAAAATTTCTACTGGTTTTTTGGATCAATTATTGACAGTTTAGCATTTTCCTATTTGATGTTTTTCTACTGTAAACACTTGTGTTAACAGCTTTACGATGCATAGCTCAGTGCATTCATGTGTGTGAACACAAGCAGCAACTTTGTTCTCAGTGGTGGTGCTAACAGCTAATTGTTGTTTTCACACAATGAAAAAACAGTTTAGCAGCTCTCATTAGGCAGTTTGACGCTCACACATTTCTATATGTATATACACACAAAGATTAACACTAATCAGGATATTTATCACATTCTGTTCATGGAGTGATAGGGGGCTGATTGATTTGACTGCTCTGGAATAAAAACTGTCTTTGATTCTGGTGAATTTCACTTTTGAAGACCTGCTTGAAACTTTTACTAGATGGGAGGGGGGGGAGGAATGTGCCTGGGGTGATCGGAGTCTGTTGCAATTACATTGGCGTTCCTTTGGAGTCTGCAGGTTTAAATGCCCATCAGCTGTGATCCAATAATGCGTTCTTGAATGGATTTTGCTTGACAGTCAAAGTTAGGGTTAAACCTGCTGATGACGTGTCTTTTCCTGCCACAGTTTTTCCTTCCACTTAACTTTCCATCAAAATGCTTGGATACAGCACTCTGAACAACGAGCTTCTTCAGCAATGGCCTTTTCTCGCTCGACCTTCTTGTGGAAGATGTCCAGTCAGCAGTCTTCCCCATGTTTGTGCAGCCTGCGGACCCAGACTAAGAGACTATTTAGAGTCTCAAGAAACCTTTGCAGATGTTTTGAGCTGGTTAGCTGATTAGTGTGTGAAACCACCACTCTCTAATATTTAACCTTTTTACAATATTAAAATTTTCTGTGACCCTGGATTCTGGGTTAGCATGAACCGTAAGCCTTAATCATAACAATGACAACAAATAGAGGGAGACATTTCAAGCCTTTATGTGTAATTAATCTATATAATATATGAATACATGAATTAAACTTGAAATATGTGTGTATTACATAACAATAAGGTTATTTTAGCTACAAACTCACAGTTCGTCTAAAAATTATAAAAGTCACGTGCATTGTTAAGATATGTATTGAAAATAAAACAACGCTACGTCATAAAGAAATTTTACACACACTATTTTACGATTGGAGCACAACCATTGATAATAAAAACAGCCATAATCAACGCTTTAGGGCCTAAATATCCGTATTATATACAAAAAAAATACTTTTTCTTTTTGATTAAATTATTTATTTATTAAAATGTATTATTTTTAAGGAACATTAAGCGGTCCCCTCATACTGTACGCTGTCGTTGTTCTTGGAGGCCACGCCCCCCTCGGCTTCTGATTGGCTGCTCTTCCAACCTGGGGGAACGACGAGCTAGTTCCTGGATTCCGATGTCGGCCTAGAAAGCAGCTAAATAGTTTGCTGGTGGCTAACTCAAGGAGGATTTAAACGACCCCCACACACAACAGGAGCGACAGCTCAAACCGTCGACATTGGGGTACGTGTCTTATCGCTCTCTTTAACCACTGTTTTGATAAAAAGTCTCCACATTTGCAGCCTCGAATCCCCAATGCGAGCTTCGCGCTGTGAAGCTCTTATGCTAGTCAGGTAACTGACGCTAGCTCAACTCCTGTAGCTGTGGTAAAAAGAGCGAGGAGTGTCGCAAAAAAAAGAAGAGAAAAACTTTCGAGGCTGGGTTTAAAAAACAAAACAGCCAGTGAGTAATTAGTTTATATTACTTATTGTTGCTCGCTTGAAATGAAACCGGAAACGAGGATTGCCCGTAGCCGGCGTATTGGTGTTTTTAATGAGAATCTGCGCTGGGAGCAGATTATGGGTTAACGTTAGTTGACTCGCCTGGCCTTACTCCTTAAACCCACCTCGTCTTGTCATACATTTAATCATCTCCTGTCCGTTTTTATTTATTTATTTATTTTTATTTATATTTTTAAAGCAAAACGCTACAAACCTTGGTCCGGAAACCAAAAAAAAAATTAAAAAAGAAACTAAAAGGCTGCCGTGTGGGCCACTTAACGGTGCAGGGTTGTAGTAGTAGTGGCATGGCAGCCACAGCCCGACACGGAGATTTTAGGATTAACATCCATTATAGTCTGGTTGGGGGAGTGATGATTAACAAGCAGAGCATCGGCTCCGGCTCCTTGTTACCCGTTTTGCGGGTGATTGTTGGACAAAGGGGTGTGTCCACCAGACGATCGGATTACGCCGTTAACGGTGGCTCTGTTCGCGGTCGGTTCACGCCTCACCGACTGGTTTTTCTTTCGGGAATTACGAGCCGTAAGGAAATTAGTGTGTGTGTGTGTGGCGGACGGTCGTCTCCACGTTGTTTCCAGTACTGGGAGGTGTTTTCCTCTCTCCGCCTGAGGGCTTCGGCGTTACAGCTGTCTGACAGCAGGCGGTTGGACAACTTCTGCAAAGAGCTGGAGGACCGGAGGACTCATCTGTCAGTGAGAGGAGACGGAGGGAAACCAGGCTGTCCAGATCTACCCTCCCCAAACTTCACTGTACAGCGCCGTGCAAAAGTATTAAAACAAATGTTCTCACGTGTGTGTTTTTTTGGGGGGGATTTTGTGTGACTGACCAACGCAAAGTTGCATTGTTGTTAATCGGAAAAGAATTTGCTATCTGATTGTCTTTTTTTTTTTCTTATTGTTGTTGTTTGGACTCGTTCCTTTTGGCTCATCACTGCTGACAAACACATTTCTGTGCAACTGCAGATGTAAGATTTCTGGTGTATGCTTCGTTGCACTTCTGCAGACCGAAGGTAGGCCTGGTCGATATAGGAGGAAAAAAAGCATATTGATTAATATAGATAATTATCAACAAATTCAAAACGTGTATTTTAAAGTGCAGCTCTGGCCATTTTATTCTGTTGCCTAGCGACCTATTTTTAGATGCAGAACACACAAACGGTGAATTCAAATTCAAACCTTTTTATTCAACCAACTTTTTACCAAAACTGCAAGTTTTTAAAAAAGGTGTGAACTCTTTAAAGGGGTCGGAGCTTTCCTTGGTCTGCGTTTGTGATTGGTTGGGGGTGTAAAGACTGTAATACTAACCTACATGATTGGCTAGAATGCAAAAGGAAGAAAAACTGTTCCAATGAACGTTTTGTAGACTCTTTTTTTTATCATCAATATACGTCTATCGATCGATATATATATTGTTATTGAATAATAGCAGCCCTAACTGAAGGTTTTGCCCATTCTTCTGGGCGAAGCAGCTCCACCTGAGTTCAGAGGCAGCACCTGGAAACATTATATTTTAAGTCTTGTCATGGATTGGTGAAATTGTGGATTTGAATTTAGGTCTGGGCCTTTATTTGTCCCGTCTAAAGGCTGGCTCACACGGCAGGATTTTAAAATTTTAAGATTTTTCAAAGCCTGAGAGACACCGGTCAGACGGCGAGCTCAACACACCACACACAAACAGATTTCGCTTAAGAACATTCAGATATCAGACGGAAAATATTGCAAATCCTCTCAAGATCAAATGTGAGTTCAGAATAAATAAACATGGACGACCAGGAAGAATAATGGCGATAGTCTGTGGACTGATTTTAACAGAGAGAAAAACATAACAAAAAGAAAAGCCGTTGGTTAAAGAAGCGGAGACTGTTTGCTGCACTGTGAAATGGTGGTGAGTTAGTTTTCTTTTTTTTTTCCTCTTGGGGAATCCCTCACCTCGCTTTCTGATTGGCTACACATCACATTCAACAGGCAGCGTGCTCGTTTGTCTTCAGGGGACACCACACACGCTAGGATGTCGGGGCAAGACAATCCAACATGTTGAATATCCCTGATTTGAGGTTGGAGCGGTCCCCTCGTTCCACACAGCGGACCAGATCGCCCTTAACACGCTGATAATCGGGGGCAGAGATCGGGCTAAAAATCCTGCCGAATGAAGCAGCCTTAACCGTTTTATTGTAGCTGCATTTTCACAGCAGTCAGCGTTGCCCGCCTGAAAGGTAAACTCTATCCCCTTCATAGTTAACATGGTGCCATGCTTGGTCGCTGTTCTGATTACGGCTGTCCTTGGCTGGCCTGTTGCTTTGCGGTTGGGATGGGATGTTGGTTAGAAACCCTAAGTGTGCTTTAAACCTCCTCACAGCCTTATCCCTGACCAATCTGCTGCATTCTTTGGTCCTCGTGATGCTGTCTGTTCATCAGTGTCCTCCGACAAACCTCATGCCTTCACAGAACAGCTGGATTCATACTAACGTTAAACAACTGTTACTAATAAGGAGACTTCTAAAGGTGTTTGGTTGTATGTTAATTAGGGGATTTGTGTGTGATTTCACGAGACAAAGACGATTCATGATTCAGATGCTGTTTTAAGGAAAACACAGGGATTACTTTTGTTTATTGCCATTTGGTTTACTGTGTAAACAACTCCTAAGTCAAGTAGTTTTTGCATAATCCTACTGTCTAATAGCAGCAGTGTGCTGTGCAAGAGCCAAGCTAATTCACAGCTTTTTAAAGCTAGAATTATTTGTTTTAGATTTTGCACATTGATAGTTTTCTTGTGTGTAATGTGTTTTGATTGTTCTCGTTTCAGGTCATCTCCAGCTGTTAATCCTCAGAGCCAGGGGATGAAGGAGGACCTGGAACCAAAGAGAACAAGAGGGCTGACATGTCTGCGTCTACATGATGCCCTAGCCTGTGCGTGGCTTTCTTTAAGGGATGCAGAATGAGAGAGGGCGGCTCTCTGAAGAGAGTTTGGAGGCGGGAAAGGTCCCTGCTGCAGCCATCGCTAGCCAAGCACAGTTGCACCTTCCTGAGCCGCATCGGTCTTCCTAATGGAATGAGTTGATCTGTCACAGCATCAAGAGTCCTCGCTGAAGACTGAAACGGGCTCATGTTGGATGTTTGAGGGCTTTTTACCTATTAATGCAAGGACATTCATTGTTTTTTTTAACTTAAAAAAAAACCCATCTGAACTTTTGTTTGATGTTGTGAAGCTTCCCACAACTGGCCTGAAAGTGGATTTGTTTTAGTTGGGACTGAGTTTGAAATACCACAACTGTCCCCTCCTGCCACCATCCTCGGTTTCTTCCACCCACCCAGTGCCTAAATAAACCCCCCCCCCCCCCTCCCCGGGAAGACGACGTCTTCGGCAGCTGCTCCGCTCAATCCTCTCTTCTCCTCCGTGGGCTCCTGCTCTCTGTCTGATGGACTACCTCTTTAACTCGCTCTCCTTTTTATACTCTTACCCTCTGAACGGGATCATCGAAACGCAAGCACAGCGACGGACATTTAAATAAACACTAATCCATCTCTGTGCATGTATTTTTATTTTTATTTTTTCTTCATACGTGCACAGTGGTGTTTATAACGTTGCATTATTGCACCAAATACAGCTACATTAAGCCATACGCGGTAATATTTATTAATTGCATACGTATATTTTTGTATTATTTTGCTCCCGTGTGCAGATTCAAAGTATGCATACAAGCTGATTACCTGCAAGAAGCCGTGCACATCCAAGTTCTGTGTATCGCTGCTTTAACACGGTTTTGTATCGGCGTGTCCGGAGACATTTTTGAAGCCTGCACACATGTTTCCTTTCAGTCTCTGCTCTGCCTAGTGTTGGTTTTCCGGTCTGCAGCCATGGCCCCCCATGGCTCTTAATCCCTTAAATCATCATTTGGAGCTGTAAAAAACCCCGCTTTACAGTCGGTATCTACCTGCCTCTCTTCTTCCTCCCTTCTGTCTCTTTCACTGATGCCCAGTTTCAGTGGTGGGGTGGTTGGGGGAGGAGTAGGGGGCCCAGCTTCTGCTCCTCCCCGTCCTTTTCGCCCCAGCCGATATGTGCCGGTGTCTGCAGCCACCACTTTCCTGGTTGGGTCCACGACGCTCTTCTTTTGCTTCACGTGAGTCTTTGTTTATTTATTCACGAAAGCTGCCTCGATTTTTTTAAAGTGAGAAAAACACAGTTGGCAATGTATATTTCAAGAAATCTGCATATCTAAATGTCTACAGTTACGTTTCGTTATACTAAAGTATCATTCTAAAGTTGAATCATTTCAGTAATTCAAATCAAAAAGTGAGATTCACGGCAGATTATTAAGACACCAACCTTTTGTGTATTTAAATGTACAAGATGGCTGATTGATGCTAATTAAAGTCCAACATTCTGTTTCTGAAATAATTAGGGGGAACAACCTGATCCCCAAAAAGGATTTTTACTACAGAAATGGTGGCTTAGTCCAGCGTTTTCATGTCTTGTTCAGTGTTTGTACTCAACCCTCGTTGTGTTGTTTCATGGAGGCGATCAGCTTTAGTCGAGTTTGGTGTCGCTCGTTTTCCCTCCCAACAAATACCTCATAGTGTCTTTTGCTGGCCGCTCAAGCACAGTGATGTCATGTTGATGAAACCAAGTGTTAGTGCTGCTGGCAGTGTGGGCAGATGCCAAAGATGCCAAGTTGTGCTGTAAAATGAGATCCTCATCCAGCTTTTCAGCAGAGGGAGGTATGCAGTGCACAGCTGAGTTGACCTTTGACTTGATAAACCTAGATTTCCAAATAAAAAGCTGAATGTATTTTGATCTGAAAAGTAGACTTAGCTTGGACCATTTAATAAGAAGTTTGGGCTTTTTTTTTTCTTACTTGGGCAACTTGAGATGCTTCTAATGAACGTTTTGGTTCAGGAGTTTCAAACACATAGATTAATTCAATTTCAATTAAATTTTATTTATATAGCGCTAATTCATGAAACATGTCATCTCAAGGCACTTTGCAAAGTCAAATTCAATCAGATTATACAGATTGGTCAAATATAAGGGAACCATTTGATTGCATCAAAGTCCCGACAAGCAGCATTCACTCCTGAAGAAGCGTAGAGCCACAGGAAGAGTCATTTGCATTGTCCATGGCTTTGCAGCAATCCCTCATACTGAGCAAGCATGAAGCGACAGTGGGAAGAAAAACTCCCCATTAATCCAGCAACTCATGTAGGGATGCACGATATACGAGCGTTAACATCGGTATCGGCCAATGTTAGTCATTTTTTTTAACATATCGCTATCGGTCCGATATGTTAAACTGGACCGATATTAACGACCAGTATTTATTTTCTTTGTGCCTGTGTTTCAAGAGGGTAGGGGTGTTGGTCATGCAGTTTTCATTTGGTCATGTCACAGTGATGCGTCGCAGCCAGGATTTTGGGGTTTTTATATGAAGCAGAGATTTCAAATAAATAAATAAATACAGTGTAATTCTGGGCTATAACCCATATTAAAAAAATCAGCAAAGATTTTAGTTGGTACAAAATTTGGCCATCACAAAAACATAAATGTTTGTGCGCGCACATTGGTTATGGGACATAACAGCAATATTAACACAAATTTTCATATGGGTGCATCCCTACGTTGAAGGCAATGTCCTGCAGCCATCTGTGTGTCGGCTCTTGAAGGACTCCAGCCACAATTCACACCTTATTAATATCCCCTGAACTCTGGAGTAGTCTCAGGAGGACCGCGTGTTTTCCTTTGACTCGTCTCCATTAATGTGGTTGGTTACTGCAGTCTGTGAACCGCCAGCTTCTGGCTCTCTGGTGGCTTCACCCTCCTGGGGAACGGCGTCGATTACTGCCCTCTAGACATCTAGTCCCCAGCCTTCCCCATGGTTGTAATGACTTTACCATAATAGTTTTAATTTTTTTTGATAAATTAGGATAAATAGAGGCTTGAAACCTAACATGGTGTTTCACAAACGCATGTATGAGTTTCACTTTTGCGTTGAATTACCGACGTTTTTCGACTGACATTCTGATTCACGAAGATGCTCCTGTGTCTAAACGCGTATTAAAAGTAGCCGTCTTCGTGGTTTCTGTAACTTTCATGTAATGGGAGTGAGAATTTACAGACCACTATAGCCATCTGTTGAGCAGCACCCCCGCTGGTTTCACACCATCACACCTGTGAGCTCTGAGTGTGGCATAAATTTAGCCTCTCTGCCGTCTCAGTGCAAGCGTTTAGGAGTTGGCTTGCCTTCCTCAGAGACTCCTCATCAGCTGCTGATGGGATGTGAAAACCGCACGTTGTGTGTCTTTATAACAGTATAGACATCGGAATGTATTAGAACCGATTATTTACGTTTTTTTATGAATTATTTAAATGAATATCCCCTCCAGGTGCCCATGGTTAACGGAGAACATCTCCAGTGTCATTCCCATCTACGTCGCTGTGATCTTCCTCTTCACACTTGCCAACTTTTGCATGGCGACATTCATGGATCCTGGCGTCTTCCCCAGAGGTAATTAAATAATTATAAATACGGCCGTGACCCACTGCATCAGCCTAATGTAGAGCCAGAGCGGGCGCCTCCTGGGGTTTTTTCAGGACCTGAGCTGAACACGACTTCATTTAAACAAATGATGCGTTCAGTTTGTTTTTTAGCATTGTGTTTTCCTCGTCCACAGCCGAGGAAGACGAGGACAAAGAGGACGATTTCCGCGCTCCTCTCTACAAGACGGTTGAGATCCGAAACATCCAGGTGCGGATGAAGTGGTGCGGGACCTGCCGCTTCTACCGCCCGCCGCGCTGCTCGCACTGCTCCGTCTGCGACAACTGTGTGGAGGTACGCGCACTGACACCTGTGTGGGTGTTCGCAGCGATGTTCACGCAAATTAGGGAAATGTTTGACCTCATAAATGAGGTTACGCTTTAGGTTTCACTTTTGATTTTGTCCTTTGTCTCATTTTTCTTTTCTTTTTTTTGTCAAGCTGCCTCACTCTAGTTTCTTAAATATGTGCAGCGCTTTGCAGAGGTTCAGAACCTGTGGACTTCTTGACATTTTATTTGATTCACCAATACAAAGTTGTGCATTATTGTGAAGTGAAAGGTGGAAAAAAAAACAGGACTGCCTAAATATTTAGTCTTCTTAGTAGATTTGGTGCAATCAACGCTGAATGTCTTTTAGCCTTTGTCTTTCCTGGCTTAGTTTACAGATTGACATTTTTGTCCATTTTTTGTCACATTGAACTGAGAGCATCTGTGAACCCACAATTTTTTCAGTCTTGCCACATATTCTCAATTGCATTTAGGTCTTTATTTTGACTATTTAAGCTTTCAGATATGCTTTGATCTAAAGTAGCTTTGGCTGCATGTTTACGGCCGTTGTCCTACTGGAAGGCGAACGCTGATTTATAGATTTATCTGCGGTTTCCTGAAGGAGAGGAACGAGGTACAACAGATAAAGTGCCACGCCCTGATGGCCTGAATGAACTCTCCTCTAATCACGCCTTTAGGCAAATGATATGTGACGCCTGCTCTTTAATACCCTCATCATCACTGTCAATATTAAAGTCGACGGCCGCTCTTCGCCGAGCCTAGGCTGCCACCACACCCCTGGTTGGTTACGCTCTCTCATCGTGAGGTAAAGGAAAGCCACTGCTGTTGTAAGCGAGAGAAAGAGACTCCCAAAACCCGCCGAGAGCGCCTCTGTCAGGACAGAGCCTAGTCCCAACCTGATTGGCAGAGCCCACAGAACAGCTGATCACACAGCTGCACACTGTAAAATCTGCAGAGCACATAACCGGTGCAGAAAATGCAAACATCTTTGCTGTCCAGAAGCAAAAGGATGGAGATGAAAACTACAATGCTCTGCTGAGCTCACTTTAGGGAGATTTGCAGCATCTGGCCATAAGAGGAGCTTTGGCCTCAGCTGTACGCTAACTTGCTTTGTCACGATAGGACGCCATCCCGCTCCATCTTGGCTAACTAGTCCACATATTCCATCTGGTCTGCCCGGCTACAAGCGGAGATTTTGACCAGAGAGCCATCTTTGTCGGACTTGGACTAAAACGGGTCCTTCTGCTCGGAGAACACGAGGTCTTGCTGTGATATTTCAGCCTCTCCCGGCGGTTTCTGCACAAACGTTGACCCCTGCCTTTCAGGCGTGAAGCGTCGAAAGCTGAGGGCAAAATGCTCACGCGGCTCCGTCAACGCTCTTCTGGCGTGGACGGTTCCAAGGCCGACGGGATTGTTCCTGAACCAGCGGACAGGGGCCAACAAAATACCTCTGCTTCCTCGTGGGTGGTGTGATATTCCATAGTGTTGGGTTATACAGAGTGAATCACCTGAAAGGGAACCCCCAACCCACTTCCCATCTAACAGGCCTTCCTCCCAGGAACTCCTTGGCCTTCATGTTCCCTCAGGTTTACTAAAAGGAAACCCTCTGAGGCCTTCAATGAGCAGCTGTATTGATACTGGCATTAAATTACACACAGAAAGACCCTATTTACTAATTAGGTTACTTCAGAAGGCAAAGGGGCTGGATTTCATTCAGACTGAGGACTCGATATAAATGTACACCCATTTTTTTTTAGATTTTTTTTTTGGTTGTAAAAGAAAAGAAAGGGGGAGTTGAGTATAAGGCTACGTTCACACTGCAGGTCTTAATGCTCAATTCCGATTTTTTTTTTTTTTTTGTGTGGTCGTTCACATTTCCAAATATATTTTATGCGACTTGTATGTGATCTCCTGTGTGAACTGAATGCGTTCAACCTGAGTGTCCCACATGCGCACTCGAGGACGCGATGACGTCACACGTAGCAAGCGTCCTCAGTGTTTGAGGAAGTAAACATGGATTATAATGCTGGCGCGCATTTTGCGGTCATTCATTTATTTTCTAACCGGAGCTTTCTCTCCATTGACTGCTCTCCTCATTGTAGTCCGATATGGGTGTCGTCTTTCTTCCCGCTTCTGCATAGCAGGACGCAGAATAGTGACGTTTGTCGAGTATCTGTGACGTACAGGTCGGATAAATGCGACCCGGCCGTACAGACACAGGTCGCATTTGAAAAGATCAGATACGTATCGGATTCAGGACCTCATATCCAAGCGGCCTGGGTCACATTTGAAAAAATCCAATCTGTGTTGTTGAGACTGTTATAAAAGATCAGATCCAGGTCGCATGTGGGCAAAAAAATAGGAATTGGGTCACTTCAGGCTGCAGTGTGAACGTAGCCTAAGAGGTGGAAGCTGAGTGTTTCCTTAGGATTTCTCTGTTTGTGTATTAACTCTGACTCTTCTCGTTTCTCCCAGGATTTTGACCACCATTGCCCCTGGGTGAACAACTGTATTGGCCGAAGGAATTATCGCTATTTCTTCCTCTTTTTGCTGTCTCTGACCACCCACATCATGGACGTGTTTGGCTTCGGCTTGGTTTACGTCCTGCATCACCCCCAGGAGCTGGACACGCCACATGCTGCTGTCACGTATCCTTTAAAAAAACCTCATTTTTGAAGTCCTCAACGTGCAGAACGGGGCTGTATTTTTACCATTTTAAGTCCTGTTTGTAAATTGTTTCTTTATAATGTCCTTAACCCCGCCTGCCAGTATGGCTGTGATGTGCGTAGCCGGTCTGTTTTTCGTCCCAGTTGCCGGCCTGACTGGCTTCCACATAGTGTTGGTGGCCCGCGGTAGGACCACTAATGAACAGGTACAAACGAGCTTAGTGTGCGTCGTTGTATCTCCCCGGCAGGTGTATATATATTTTTTTTTTTTCTACTTTTGAAATCCATTTGAGCTGGAGTTTGTTTTTCTTTCCCACTTTAGGTGACGGGGAAGTTCAGAGGAGGCGTCAACCCTTTCACCAGGGGCTGCTGGAGGAATATTTCCCATGTTCTCTGCAGCCCCCAGGCCCCGAGGTCAGCAAACCCTCTCGTCTAGACCCGTGTCGTCCAAAATCCTTTTCCTGCTCCCGACTTCTCCACATTTTACTCACTCTTCCATTTTTCCCATCCTACTGTCCCCAGCTGTGTTTAGCTGCAGGAACAGATGAGTGTGGGCGTTCCCTGTGAACACATTGTGTTCTTCAGTGGGAGCTCCACGCTGTTGACGCCGTTTACTGTTTAATCTCTAAACAATGGAGCTTAAATATATGTATTTGTTGCAGGTACATGGGCCGATGGTGGAACCGTCACACGGTGGAGATACAGCCACCGTTTCTCAGACCGGCTCTCACCGAGGCGCAGCTAGAAGCGAAGATTCTGGACAACGGCATCCAGAATGACCGCCACAGCACCAGGGTGAGTTGTTTGCTGTCCTAAAGCCATTATACAGCTATTATACAGTTAAATGTGCTTTTATTATGCAGAATATTGGTCTGGAAGCAGGAAGGTCTGTTCCTCTTACTTTTCAATCTTTGAAAAACACCCTTCTTGTTTTTTTTTTTTTGTTTGTTTTTTTAAACCCTTTTTAGTCAAAGCAAATATCAGAGCTATGCCTAAAAGGTCTACCTTTTACAGATGAAACTCACATTAAAGACTCAAACAGGAATTTTTTACCCTTTAAAGGTGTTTTCTAGGTGTTTTAGCTGGCTCTAGTCTCTGGAATGTTTTATTTCAGTCTCTGTGTTTTTAACTCACTTATCTAGTCAGTGTATGCCCCCCCCCCCCCCCCCCCCTAACAATTAACTGTGTCTTCTCCAGTCTAAGAGCAGTCTGGATCAGATGGAGAGCCAGTCAGCAGACATGGAAGCTCCGCCTCCTCCCAAGCCGGATTTTCGTTACCCGGGTCTGCCCCGTGCCGACACAGAAGGTTAGAGACTATTTCACTTCAGACATTTGGGGGAATTTCCTTTTCTTTTTCCTGCTTAACACGAAGGACGTTATGGAAACTATGGAGGGACGCTGCCTGCGACCTCTACTATGAAGCTCAGTCCGGTTTTCCTATTTTTCTTAAATAATTTCTTGCTTCCCCTGGTCTGGAAGCTGTTATTTGTGTTTTGTTATTTACCCAAAAGTGACCAACTTTCTGTTATTCCTCTCTCAATTTGTTAATCATACAATTCAACCAATGAAACCAACTCAACTACTGATAGAGGAGGGCGGGTCACTACATTTTACCAACAGCCTCTCAACAAGAGTTGTGAATCTAAGTTAATATAAAATGCACTGATGGGCAGCAGCGCCGCTACATGTAGCGAAGCCATTAGTTAAACTACATTTTCCAGTAGCTTGACCGTAGCGTCGCTGCTTTATAAATCAAGTAACTTTCCTGTAGTGGCGTTATTTTTTTGATCAAGTAGCGACATAGCGTCCACAAACGCTACAAAATCCAGGACATAACTAAGAAATTAAACCAGTTTTGCTATTTTGAAACAACATTCAGAGTGAACAATCAATCTGAGTTGTTGGTTGGACATGTTCATGCGCGAGCTTCCACTTTGCCTCTCCTGTCTGTATCTATCGAAACATGCGCATGCATACGGCAGTGGAATTTATGGCAAGCCGATTAGGCAAATACTCGCCCTTACAATAACGTGCAGTTCCAACCCGTATTTTACGTGAGCGCGCGTTTTTTACGTCACTGCGCGTGCCATCTCTGTTCAAACTGGTCCCACAACGTTGAGAGCATGGGATCATCCAAAATGTCCTGGTATGCCAAAGCAGCAAAACGACCCACACCAACATCCCCCTCCACCAAACGTTACACCCGGCACAGTCCAGTCAATGTCAGCTTTATTTATATAGCACATTTAATGCAGATACCTCTGTCCAAAGTGCCGTACACACAGCAAACAATATAAATATATAAAACGACAAATACATGAAATAAGAAGAGAAGTGTAAATACTAATAACAATAATAGAATCTGCTCAGCTTGAGTTAAAGTGATTGAAACTCTGTATCAACTATGTTTAAATTATAAATAGTAGAACTATGCTAGGCTCCAGCAGAACAGGGTTGACTAATAGCTAAATGCAAAGCTCCCTTTTACTGCAAAGAGCAAATCTGAATTTGAGACATTGATGAGACGCTTTATCGTCTGTGCAAACATGAACGTGTTTTTTTTAAATAGTTACTGCAGCCTCTCACTTTTGCTTCCTCGTCTTGCAGCGAGCAGCTTGTTGTCCGAGGCTCCGCCCACACCACTGATGTACAAGTACCGACCAGCCTACAGCAGCCCAGGGAAAAACCACGCCGCTGTCACACACCCAAATAAGGTACATTTGATTTTCACCGCACCGATCTCAAAGTGTTGATGTCGGCGTTCACAGCATGCCGTGTGCAGAGAAATCTGACCTCCACCGTCGCTCGTACTGAAACGGGGGAAATAAATTTCAATGCCGTTTTTAATGTAGACACAAAATTGTTAAAATCAAGACGAGCTAATTTACTAAAATGCCGTTTTTCAGCTGTTTGCATGAGGAGGAAACAAGAAGAGGAGAAAAAGCACTGAGCTGTGTCTAAATGTTTTAAGTTGTCTGGAGGCAGCTGTGTCCGCCTTTTGCTTTCATTTGTAACATAAATACCCTTCTTTTTGTTTTTACTTTAAATTGATCGTTCAGTGGCCCTCGGTCGAGCAGTAAGTTTAACTGTGTGTGTGTGTGTGTTTTACCCCCCCTGGCTGTCTGTGTGTTTGACTGGATCTACCCTCTCCCTTCAGACTGCATTGACTGGAATGTGCAGTTCATCTCTCATGTGTATTTGTATTTCCATTTTACGTGTTTACACACATAAGTCTTTTGACATGGAGCCTGAAAACCAGTCAATGTTTCTAAATCAGTAGTGTGATGACGGAGTAGAGCACCAGTTCAGCATCCAATGCTCCCCCAGCACTCTTTTTTTATGTCTTTTTACAGTCTGTGCAAAAAACTCTTTACAGGTGCATCTCGATAAATTGTTAAATTATCAAAAAGCTAATTTGTAATTCTAATTGCGTATAACTCATATTGTCACTGCACACAGGATGATGATTATGGCATACAGCTTATTCGCTCTCCACAAATCGCTTCATTTTTAACGAATTACTGCGTCAGTGCGGCGTGGCATGGCCGTTCAGGTCCGGTGTTGAAGGAAACCCAGTTTAATTCCCTGTAGGATCTGGATCAGCCACTTCTGCAGGGACAGTGACGGCATAGTCCATAACGCTCGTCAACAAGAGGGAAGCATGAAGAGCTCTAACCTTGGACGTGATAATTCACAGCGGACCAACACCAGCAGATGTGGAAACCTCACACCAGAACTCGAGCAACTTAGGCTACGTTCACACTGCAGCCTGAAGTGACCGATTTTTTTTTTTTTTTTTTTTTTTGCCCATATGCGACCTGGATCTGGTCTTTTCATGACAGTCTGAACAACACAGATCAGATTTTTTTTTTTTTTAAATGCGACCCAGGCCACTTGGATATGTGGTCCTGAATCCGATACGTATCTGATCTTTTCGACCTGTGTCTGTACGGCCGGGTCGCATTGATAATTGACAAACGTCACTAACGGTGAACCTAGCTATGCCAAAGAGGTTGGCTTAAAAAAAAAAAAAAAAAGGTTTGCTATTGTGCGGTAACAAACACCTGTTGCAAGTCAATACAGCCCCACAGCAACGCGTTTACTCACTGCTATGGCCGCCGAAGATGTGTTTTTAAGTGAGAGCGCTAAAGAGATCCGTTCAGACGCACATTAATGTTGCCTTTGTCATTCGAAAAATATGAATAAAGTCCGTATCAGTAAAGCCGCTCACGTCGCTAAAATTTGGCTCTCTTCCTCTTCGATCTTCTTAAAAAGATTGCGTTGGTAATGTTCTGGCTCCGGTTGGAGAATAACGTAAAGAACGCAAGATACGCTGCAGCATTACGATCCATGTTCACGTCCGCAAACAATGAGGACGGTTGCTACTTATGATGTCATTGCGTCCTCTACTGCACATGCGGGACACTTAAGCTGCATGAATGCAGTTCACACAGGAGATCACATACAAGTCGCATATATTTGGAAATGTGAACGGACACGCAAAAAAATCTGATTTCACAAAAAAAATCGGAATTGAGCATCAAAGCCTGCAGTGTGAACGTAGCCTTAGACTTTGAGCTTCTCATTTCTTCTTCTAGATTCTGGGACCTTGATTTCCAAATGAAATGCAAAATTTGGTTTTAAATGAAAACCTTTGGACCACTTTTTCTCCTTTAGCCCATAAAAGATGCTTCTGACGTTCACAGAAGTTTTAACCCAAGAATTTCAACAGTTGTAGTCCAATTCCCTTGAAACGTCGGCGTGTTGAGCCTCTGATTGCAGTCCATGTCTTATGAATCTCCCAGAAAATCTGTGACGAACTCTGCTTTATAGTCTTCTCCTGGCATTTTTAACCACGCTTCGTCCTTCCACTCAACTTTCCATTAATAGACTTACATATGGTCATAAGCAGCCATCTTCGTCAGTAATGCCCTTTTGTGGTTTGACCCCAAAGATCCTTGTTTATCGGTCTTCTGGATTTCTAGTTTTCAGGAAAAACTGGGTTTGCCGTTTTTGATCGCTGTAAGCCATAATCATCCAAACGACCTTTGTGTAATGACAATATTAGTTTCACTGTTTTGAATTGAGTGCTGAAAGTGTTTTTTCTAATTTTATTGAGATGCACCTGTACTTTCTTTATTGCTCCTGAGCTTAGATGGAAGTTTTCATCGTTCTGCCTCCACTTTTCTCCTCGCCCTGTCTCCTTCTCTACCTGTGCTCCGTTTCTCCTCCTTCTCTCCTCTCCGCAGATGACCCGCGGGGAGAGCCTTGACTCTCAGTCGCCGTCCATCCTCCAGTCCAGTCGTCAGCCTAGCTACCGCTCGGAGCCCAGCAGCCTGGACGGGGCCACAGTGGTGGGAAGAGGTGTAGGGGTGCGCAGAGGGGGAGGGGACAGGGGTGAGGGCCCTGGAGGCCCTGGCGGGACCGCCGCTGTGGTGTCAGGGGGCGTGTCAGGTTACTCCCTGACTGGGCGCTCCTACACCTCCTACCCATCCTCGCTGGTTCTGTCCGCCGGCGGCTCCCGCTCCTCCAGCCTGCGCTCGGCACAGACTGTCCACAACCCGCTGGCCACGCTCCAATCGGAGGGCACCACGGACACCAGCTACAAAAGCCTGGCCAATCAGACGCCTCGGAATGGCAGCCTGTCCTACGACAGCCTTCTGACGCCATCCGAGAGCCCGGAGTTCGAGTCCGCCGCCCATGAGCTGTCACCACAGAGGCCTCACGCTCCGCTCCCCTCGCCGGCCGGATCGGGCCGGCCCGGGGCGGCGTCCCCCGGTAGCCCGCTGCAGGGCTACACGTCGCCCTTCCTCTCGGCTCAGATCGCTCAGCAGAGGGAGGGGCAGCTGCTCCAGGGCTCCACCACTTTCTCCTCCCCCCATAGGGCCTACCTCCGCGCTGTCAGCCCACCCCCTTCCTCCCCCCCCGGGCCCCCCGAGGCCCAGCACCTGCTCCATCATAACCAGAACCCGACTTCCCGAATCCCTCGCAACCCTTCCTCCTCATCCTCTTCCCCCGGGGCTCGCTCGCTAGACCCCCCTGTCTCCCCGCCGCCCCGTGGCCTCTCCCTCAGCAAGTCCCCGGTTCACATAGGGGAGACAGGATCTCGGCACAAACCCCGGCCCGCAGGGCTAGGCGCTGTGCTGGGAGGGGGAGGAGTTGGAGGAGGGCAACAGGCTCCACAGTGAGTAGTGATCCGTCACCAGAGTCGCCAGCCTGCCACTCTTCTCCTTTTTCTACTGTTTTTCTTTCCCGGTTTGTGTCAGCCTGTCTCTTCCCTCCTGATCTGTGTGAGTCCTCCTTCTTCTCCTACATAGTTTACATTGAGTCTGTACGTGTTTACTTGCAACTGATTGGTGTGTGTGTATATGGAAATGTGATTTTATTTATTTTTTTGTCTTTTAACTGGTTGGAATCTATAGTTCGGTACTTAAAGCATGCCGGTATATTTGTATTGCTCTCACAGCATGCGTTGTTCTGCTGAGTTTTATGTCTCTCGTGGTCTATTGTGACCTTCTTGTCTTTACTCACAAAATACTCTGTGCCTTGCAAAAATACCCCCCCCCCCCCCTTCCAATTTTATCATGTTACAACCGTAAACTTTAATGTTTTTTATCAGGATTCTGAGTGATGGACCATAAAGTTGTGTATCACCTAGAAGTGGAGGTAAACAGATGCATGCTTTTGACATTCACCTGTTTTAACCTCCCCCGCAGCATGATGCTGCCACTGCCATGTTTCACTGTTGGAATGGTGTGTTCAGGGTCATGTGCAAGTGTTAGTTTTTGCGTTTTGAATACGGAGTTCAACTTTGGCCCTTTTCCACATGTTTTACTTGCCCCTGTGAGGCAAACTTTACACAAGGCTACTTTCTTAAAGCAATGGTTGATTCTTTTTTTCATAATGTTTAGAGTTGCGGTGTTGAGCTAAACCCCGTTTATGTTCAGATGATGGATTGACCAATGTAGGTTAGAATATTCAGAACTGGCAGTATCGTTTAAAGGTATATAGCCACGTTATACGCTTATAAAAAAGACCAAAAACTGTTTGATCGTGATAATATAAAGTTATATTCACCAAACCTCCATCCTGATAGCGTTTTGATGGTCCTTTTTGAGGCTAAATAAGAAATAAACAGACGTGACGCCATCTACCTGCAGTATCGCAGAATTATCATAATGCCAGTTTGCTTAAATAATAAAACGGTGTTAAATAATGCCGGACCGAGCCTGACCCTCTGCAATGCCTCGCAATAAAGCGGCAACTTGGCGTGATCGAAGACCAACAGTTATTAAATACACCGACCTACGAAAACTTTAACAGCCTCATATCACAACATTTACCGTATTTTTCGGACCATGAGGCACACAAGATTATAAGGCCATTAAATATTCTCCCCAAATGTGTAATATCACTCCGCCCCTCCAGTACACACATAATATAAGGTGACCAGGTTTCTCTAATAAAAATCAGAGACATCTCTGGTTTGTGGTGCGTTCGGCTAAACTGTTCTACGTCGGGACAGCAGCAGGACCGGGTCAATACTTCTCTTTGTGCTAAACCTTTTTACTTTTATCATGACGCACTAAAATCGGGGGCATATCCGAGGACAGCTTTTGCCGGGGACAGGTCATCAAAAATGGGGACAGTCCCCCGGAAACCGGGGACGTCTGGTCACCCTATCATACTACCTGAGAGATAGAGCTATCTGTCTCTACCGTTGGGACAGAGTAGTTGGACTACACTGCCCTGTTTCTAAATAAACGTAACTTTTATATTAAATTAATTTACTAGGTTTATTGTTGCTAGAGCCTCCTGTGGGCACGGGCTGCTTTACATGAATGCACTTCTAGTTTAGACATTACAGTCAGGCAGTCTTGTAGACTGCTACGACGATCAGGTAGTAACACAGTGTACCTTGATGGTCCAAATATCCAGTGAGCAGAGCGGCTGTGTTGCATACCAAAGTCGTACTTACACATTTTGACAGATTTTGAGCACATTGTACCACATAAAATCGTTCAATAAGCACAAAAAGTACGGTAATCATAAGGTTCACCGGATTATAAGGCTCACTTTCAATTTTTGAGCCTTTTAGACTGGAAAATACGGTACTTATGTCAGGTTTAGCGTCTGCTTCAGTGAACACCAACGTTCATACTGTATTCCCAGCGACATGCTAGTCTTTTTCCCCACCTGGAATCATATTTTTTTTGGGGGGGTGGTTCCACTGGATTTTGGACCTTTCTTCATTATGCTGGTGAAGATTCTCAGTCATCCCAGGTGATGATCATTCCAAAAAAGTTAAAAAACAAAACAGCTTGTCTTTTTTTCCAAAGTTTGAAGACGTTTCGCTTCCCATCCAGAAAGCTTTCTCAATTCAAAATGTGAGGTCCACTAAGGGGTGGACATGTTTCGGTTCAATTTGCATGTTATTTAAGCCGTTTCCAGGCCTTTGTTGGGTAATAATATAAAGCTTGGAACTCCACACTAACTCCAGACATTTTGAATTGAGAAAGCTTTCCTGGATGGGAAGTGAAACGTCTTCAAACTTCGGTAAAAAGTCCAGTTGTTTTTTTTTTTTTTTGTTTGTTTTTTTAACTTTTTTTAAATAACCTTTCTTCATTGTTTCGCTGGGAGATGCTAATAGCCGTTGATCGCTTCCTTGTTTTATCCCCTGCTGTGCATTTGCAGTGACGTACTTCCATTGTTATTAGAGAAAAATACAAAAGGCTTTATTTACTGACTGAGCAAAAACAGTAAAACGGCAAAGTAATAACTAATATGCCAGCAGGACATGACAATCTTTCATGAAAACTTGGTATGCAACCAGAGTGAGCTACTGACGTATAAATAAAATAAAAAGTCAAATAACATGGCTATGCACTCTTAATAACCTAACCCTGCTTTAAACCTCTCCACAGCCTTCTCCCTGACCTGTCTAGACATAGACATAAACAATTTAATTTGTCATTTTGTATACACAAATTGCATACAGAACAAAATTTCGTTTGCATACTGCTTGTCTGTTGTGTTTCTTAGTTTTCCTGATCCTGTGTTCACTAATTTTATCTCACAAACCTCTGAGGCGTTGGCAGACCAGCTGGATTTATGCTGACAATAAATTACACAGAGGTGGACACTAGGGCTGGACGATATAGAAAAAAAGCATATCGATAAATTAGAAATCATACTGATCGAGATCAATAATTATCTAAGAAATTAAAAATATGCATTTTAAATGCAGCCCTGGCCACTTTTGCTGTTGCTTGATTACCTATTTTTAAATAAATGGATTCAAGCACAACCCTTTTTTCAACCAACTTTTTACAAAAAAAAAGAGAAAAAGAACACGTGCTCTCTCAACTCTCTGAAGGCTGATGGAGCTTTCCTGGGTTTGTGATTGGTTAGGAGGATACAATGACTGTAGTATTAACCTACATTATAGGCTAAAATGCGCTGTCTTTTTTATTTAACTTTTTATTGACCCCTGTTTTTTATAATTGAACCATACGTCTATCAATCGATATATATATATATATATATATATATATATATATATATATATATATATATATATATATATATATATATATATATATATATATATATATAAATAAAAATAATCTCGTTATTGAATTATCGTCCAGCCCTAGAGGACACTTTTTACTAATTGGGCAATCGGGTTAACACTTAGTGGCATCAGATTAAAAAGGTCTGAATACATGTTGGTCCATCACTTACAATCTCTGTAAAATACATCAAAGTTTATGGTTGTCAAGGGGTGGTAATACCTTTTGCAAGTAATTTTTTAACTATTCCATGTATTCTAAGGTTTTTTGGTGAAGAAACATTTGCTGTTTGTATCTTTTTTGTGAATGTTTAAGCCAAACTTCTCACCTCTTTGTTTTTCTCCTTTTTTTTCCTCCCCCTCCCCAAACCTCCTCTTCCCCCGCTCCTTCCCCTCTGAATAAACGTCCAACCAGGTCCACCTCTCGCCCAGTCTTGGCCAATCACACCACATCCAAACCGGTGGGTGGGGTGAAGAAGGTAACCGGCGTTGGAGGGACCACATACGAGATATCGGTTTGAGCGACGAACGTCCCGAGTGATCTTTGACCAGGAGGAGCGGGCGGTCTGTCAGGGGGGGTTGGGGGGGGGGGAGTGAAACCAGTCACATCTTGCACTTGCACTTGCGCATCTTAACCTTAGCTGGAGATTATTCATGACCGAAAGCCTCTTAGGAACGATTCTTCTGCTGTAGACTCCAGGAGATGGCTTGTCTGGTACTCATTTTATCTTTGTAATGGCACTGGTCACTATCCCCCCCCCCCCCCCACCCCCCACACACCACACACACGCCGCCAGCCTTTCTGGTTTGAACAAAGAGAAACGGAGGACGCTGATTCATCTCCCACTGGATTGGTTTTCTCCTCTTATTTTTTTTTGCCACTTTGTGAGCCATAGACTGATGTGACTGTCGTTACGGCTGGGTACAAGTACGTCTCTGAAACACACAAAACCTATTCCATGATCTGTTCTGTTGCTTTGGTACATTAAGACAAAGTATTGACAAGAGTGTCCAACACTTAAGGAAAGGTGATGCTAAATTTTTAAATGGTAGAACTGACCAAAAGAAACATCTGCACGGACCACACAGATGGGATGAGTCCAACCTATAAACAGTATCATTTAAGTTTTTGTATATTTTTTTAAATATCATTTTATATAAATGTAAAAAAAAAACAAAAAAGTCAAATTATTATAGAGTGAAAATGTCAGATATTGAAGATGATGGTGGCAGATGTATTGTATGTAATTAATCATGAAAGCCATTTCAGATGAGTCGCCTGTGCATTTTTTTTTCTTTTCTTTTGTCTTTTATATATATATATAAATTTTTGATGGCTGCATCAGCCACTTGCAAGCTCTTGTTAGTTTTTTTTTTTTTTTTTTTTTTTTTTTTTTTTTCATCCAAAGACAGAGATGAACCTTGCTGGACACCAGGAGTGGCGAAGAATAATCAAAATTATTTTTTAAGAAAGTAAAATGAAATTTTAAGCCCCACAGTTGCAACACAAGCATCTTTTGTGGAATGTACGCTTGTAATGTTTATGCTAGAAGCATTATGCAAAATCTGTTTTAGCTTTAAGATCCTTGTTTGTCTTATTAGTGTTTTTGTTCATTTTGTTTCCCCTTTTCTGTAAATTGTCATTTAGTCTTGAATGCTAGCAACCATATACGTTTGTTTTTTTTTAACTTATGTTTAGCCAAATAGAGGGTTAGAAAGGGAAAGGCTTATTTATTTCACCAGGGAAACTGCACTAATTCAGTCACGCTCTGCAGAAGAAGTCTGAATAACTTATATCACAAAAGAAAACTGTTAATGCAAGATTGGCTTGATTTATGCCTTGAGACCATTCATAGTGAATAGGCATGGGCTGGTATGAGATCCTCATGGTTTCACAGTATTACCACAAATATTAAAAAACAAAAATGTACACAGGGATATAATTGGGTTCCTTTAAAACAGAAAAACTATATATATATATATATATATATATATATATATATATATATATATATATATATATATATATATATATATATATATATATATATATATATATATATAATATAAAGCATGTACCATTTGAACCAACAGGAAAATATAATAGCTAAACAGCGTTCAACCCTCAGAGTGCAGCACTAAGACTGCTTTAAGAAAAATATTGCGGAGCTACACAAGTCCACATAAAAACCTAAGAAACTGCAAAGTGACATTAAAGTAGCACACTTAGGCCCAGTTCATGCCGTGTATCTGCAAAAAAAAAAAGTTAGCCTTGGAGTGACTAACACTTTAAAGAAGAGCTAAAACTCTGAGGTTGAAAGGGCTCATTTCTATAAACCTCGTCTTTTGTTCCCTCTAAAAATTCAAGTTGGGACTCTTACTTCTAGTCAGAGGGAAACATGTCGGTAAAACTGAATTAATTCAGGGTTTGATTGAACAGGTACTTTAGCGTTTTGTGCAAAAAAATTGCATGCCTGAAAACTTCAGGTCAAACTCTCAAACGATGCCTTTGTTCTCTTGGAGTAAGACTGAACAAGCTGATAGTCTTTAAATTATTCAAGCCATCTGCTCGGGTAGCTAGCCTGCAGTCGGCTGCTTTAATGATGCGTTAGCTTTGCCAACTCTAGGTTTTTGGTTTCCTTAAAAGCACACTTGATGTTTATAAATGCAAAAATATCTCCAAACAGTAAAGTGAATCTTTCCTGGGAGCCAGGGAAAACAGCGCAGGCTTCTTTCAGCCAGCCGACCAGCAGTGCCCAGCAGCAGGATGGTTGATAGGGGGAACTGTGTTACTCTTTAAACCGTGATGGATATATTGTCCGTTTTTGATGCTGTAAAACTTTGGCATACCTTCTTGCCACTGACCCGCCCATGCCTAACGGTGACTCCACTTGGTTTTCAGTCGTTTCCTATTGAAAAGTAAAGCTTAGCTCTCTTTAATCGGCTCATTTATTTGTACTTTTTATCGTGTGCCCTCTTCCAGGTTCAGAAAACCAATTTCTTAGACGAAGGGAGATATGTTTGTTGTTCAGGTCTGGACATTGTAGCGTTTTTTAATTTATTCTTTTATTTTTTTGTTTTTCTGTTAAAGGCCCATAGCAGTGTTTGCAGTAGAATGTCAAAGCTGTTACGAATGTGGCACATCTTTAGGAGGGAGACCGATCCAAACAACCGTGTTGCGAGTTTCCAACCCCACCAGGCTTCATCTTTTAGCGTGCATGTGATTTATTTTTTCCTTTCAGTTTGTTTCCTGGTCACGCCGACTGCTTCACTTGCGTGCACTTCCTGTGTGGTTGTCAAGTTTTCGCACCAACGTTCACGTGTGGGTGGCAAGAAACCGACTTCTCCCTGCGCCGGCCCAGGACCGCGGCCGCCGAATCATCCGTGGGGGAAAAATATGTGCGTGTAAACTTCTTCGTGAGATTAAATATTGCTATCGTGGGTTTGTGGCGGACGGAACGAGTTTCACAAATATCTGTAGATGAATATATGAGATACATTTCCAAAATGGCCTTATAAAGAATTTTTAAGAGGATGTCTTCGCTGAATAAAAAGGTCAAACTGTTTTAAAAAAAAAAACAAAAAAACAAACGGACGTGTTGAGTCTTGTTTTTGAACACACAGGTTTTTTTACTTTGGCTCTGTGATATGACGTAAAAGTAAACGGGCAGTTTGACAAACATTCACAAGCAGCTATAAAAGTATGATCAGTCATTTTGTAAAAAGAATTAATCCTAACAACGTATTTGTACTTAAATAACTTAATGTCCCTATACTTCTGCTTGATGCATGCTCCAACTTCCTGGGCTTTGATTCTCCCTGCACTGTCCCAGTCCCAGTTTTCCTCCCGTCCATACTTTTCAGAATTTTAGCCAAAAAAAAAAATGTGACACAAGAAAGATGGAGGAACTGAACTGAACTGCTTGCTTTATCTCCTTATTGGTCTTTCTTGCTCTCTGTGGGCTCTTCCACCTCCTGGCATTCCTGCTGAAGCTCGTCGCTGCCCTCTTCTGTCGGAGAACTGTTCTGCTTTTTGTTCAGCTTCTTGGATTTTTGGAAAACCTCGTTCAGGTTGAACTCTCGAATGATGTTCTCCTGGGGAGGGAGAGGGGATGAAGAGCGGTGTTCTAGTTAACCTTGTTGCTTTGTGTTAGCCAGTGACAGGTAAGCAGTATTCGTTAAATGCGTTTGTTTGTTTTTTTAAAGAAAAGAGACAGACCTCATTAAAGGTCCAAGACACGGCTCTTCCTTTGTTGTCCACCATTGGACGTCTCATAACTTCCCGTCCTCCTTGAAAGAGCAGCAGCGATGGCAGCTGCTTAGACAGAGGAGATGTGCTTACCTTGTACCTATTTTTTTTTTTTTTTTTTAAGAAAGGGAACAAATATCTGAATAAATAACATTGTTGCATTATGGTAGCAATTAAAAAAATCAGAGTGAAGACCAAGAAAATAAGATCACCTCTGAGAAACCTCTCCATACCGACCAATGTCCACCTTCCCAAACCGGAGTCCAGCGCAGTTGTATCTGTAATAATAAAATAAAGACTCATTCTATAATTGATAAGATTAAAAAAAAAAAAAAAAAAAAGTAAATGCCACAAATCTATGAATGAAAAATGGCTGTGTGCGTCTACTTTAACAGGAGTTACTTTATAGAGCAGGTGTTCGATCGTCTGAAAGGAGGCTAAACGGACTGAATAAGGTCACAACACATTTAAAAGGATTTAAACTCAAAAGTGTTGAACGGGGCGTGAGATGATTTGCGGTTAGATGAAGATCGGACAGACCTCAAAAGCTGCCGGTGAAATGTTTTGTGGAAGGATCAGACCAAAATGAAGCGTTTGCTTGGAAATGAGAAGAAATGGTGCAGGGGAAGAAAGAAACACACAAAATTTCCTTCTCTGAAATATGGGGGGTATAATGGTGTGGGACTTTTTAAATCTACACGATTCATCATCACAAGTGCACGTTTTCTATCAAACAATTATTATGGTGCAACAGCATGAAGTGGGAAAAAAAGTGTCTTGGTTTCATAAAATGAAGCATTCACGAGGGCAAATCTACCTGCTGTTTTATTCAGAATACTCAGCAATTTATCTTCCTGATGTTTGGAGTTGCATTCAAAAAGACATGTAAACAATTCTAGGGCGACTTACAAACTACTAACAAGAGTAAATTAAGTTCTCACTTAAGGGAAAGGTTGGCAAAGATGGGAGCGAAGGACTGGCAGTCAGAGGACCAGTTAGCGTAGAACTCGACTATCCAGGTGACCCGACTGTCCCTCTGCAGCTCCTCCTGAGGACACAAAGACCACCAGGCAGCCTCATTCACCCTTTACTCTCACACCAGTTTATTATATATTACTTTCAATTAATAAACAGTTACTCCGCTATATAAAGACAAAGACAATCACTGTATATTCTTTACACAATATATAAATTACATTATCACCACAGAAAGATGGATGTCAAATATTCTTGAGTGGTGACAAAAATTCATCATCTTCCCTGTTTGAGTTATTAATTTAAATTCACACAGCCCTGGTGTGTCGGCGTACATAAATGTGATTCCTTAGATTTAAAAAGCAATAAGAGAATACTCACATCTATGGTTTTGTCACTGAAGTACTTTATGTACTCTGGGCCCATGTAGAGAGGAGGCTTACACGTCATGACAAACGCTGGAAACAAAGAACAAAATGTAAGGAAAACATTTTTTTTCCATGTAAAATACTAATGAAAGTACACTTCCTGAAACTTATATTCTATCTAGGCTACATATGCATGTGTTTTTGGATGCGTTACTCAGCTTTATTTTATTTTTTGCCAAATGAAGGGTTTGAAAGGCAGACATATCTTAGTGAATTAGATGTTTTATATAAAACTCAGGATAATTAAAGTAATTTCACAAGAAGAACAGGCCAAGTTGACATTTGTTAAGGATGGGGAGTTACATGAAAACCAGGAATTGACAAAACATTTAAACATGTTAGTTTTTCAAACTGAGACGTTAATGCGCCTATTGCTCCCTCTGGTAAATATGTGTAAAAAGCCTTAGAATACAGCATCACAGATCCTCTACCGTACTAAAAAGTGGTCAAATGTTGGAGGCCAGGTTGCCTTTTTTAAAAGTTTTAATTCATTTATTCATAATTTCTCTCTTCCATGGAGAAATTTGTCACAGTGTGGATGTGGCTGGGAGTTTGGGCGGTTAAATGTGTTTTACTTTGTGTATAAAACCCACTTGTATTAGTTCTCCATACTTCGTGAAGGTGAAAGATAATTTGTTAGCCTTAATAACAGATGTTAAATCTTTGAAGAAGCACGTTAATTCTCCATTTTCTTAATGGGATCATCGTTTTCTCGTGTTCATTCCTTATAACGCAGATCTATGAGGAGGGAAGGTGGCAGATCTACTAAACCCTCCACCCATAAATGACTGACCTACACACAGGGCAAGGTAGAGGATGCCAAGCCGAATGTCCAGCCTGAAGAAGAGGATCGCGTTGGCCACTTTGCTGAACATGAACAGGTTGCCTATGTGCTGCTCCAGAGTTACTGCGAGAGAGAGAGAGAGAGAAGAATCATTGACCAAAGCATGCCGAGCAAGGTCAAATGAGGGTGGGACTACTCCGCACCTGGGATGTTTACACAATAAAAAGGCAGGATTTCAGGGAATTACTTCCTGGATGTGGCCTGGTCCCAGGTCAGAGATTCCAAAACATGCGTCCATGTGATAATCACTTAAATGTGGAACATTTTAGGACTAAAAGTAAAGCGAGTTTTACTTACTGGCTCTTCTATTCTTCATCATCACTATTGCACTCAGAAACATGAGTATCTCCACTTCTCGCTGATAAAACAAAACAATAATAATTATTATAGGAAAAAAATCTTATAGAAACAAGCTTTCAGATGAGTGATCCTCTCCTCTGAAAGCTGCCAGGCTGCCTGCACCACGTTAAACAGCGTGCAGCAGCGCCGCACCGGGCGCCCCCTCTCCCAGCGTGCTCACCCAGTCGAAGTCGCAGGAGTTGCCGTCCTCCCGGTCGGACGCCAGGTGCTCGCACAGTCCGGGAGCCTTGCGGACCACCAGGAAGGCGACGGTCATGAGGAACGACACCACGTAGTAGGGCTTCAGCAGCCATTTGTAGATCTGCGGCAGATGGTACAGGAAGGCGAACAGTCCAGTGACTAACCCCATTGTTGCTAGTAGAGACGGACCGCAGGGGTGAAGTGAAATGACAGCTGAAACGCTTGGGTCTAGAGTGCGCATGCGCGTACAACGTTATTATACCCCATATACCCGCATGTGCGTCCACCACGCACATGCTGGAGCGCGTCCTTGCGTCGCCGCCACATTGGATAGGTGTCCGTGGTGTCCTACTCCAGGCTAGCAGGAGCCAATGGGACTGAATGCAGGAGCCACTGTGTATACACTTTTTATGCAGCTTAAGGTTGCAATAATAACCGGCGCACTGCTTAAAAAGAAGCTGAGCAAAAAACGAAATTTTCAAGGGACTTAACTCCAGCTCTGGCTGCAAGCAGGATAATGGAAGACACTAGAATGACCTGGAAATTTTAAACAGCACTTTTCAAGGCCTTTAAAAACACTGTGTGCACGTATGTGTGCATTCAGAGCAAGCATGATAATATTGTTATGTACAGATGGTTCAGGATTTTGTGTGTGTCCACTTGTACTTGCAGCTTTGATGTAGAGAGAGTACCTTTTTTTGGGGCTAGGGGTTAGGTTTAAGACTAAGGTGTAAATTACACTTAAGGTTAGGTTTGTAGTGATATGGTTAGGGTAAGGCCATAGAAGAGTGAACAAAGTCAATAGAAGTCAAGAAGTCCTCAGTAAAGAGAGAGAGAGAAATTAACTCTCAGACTTGTTTCCATCTGTTAAAATATAACATGTGTTCATTTATGCATTTATACCATATATTTGTCTTTGTTAAAGAGCGTAAAACATACATTTGTAAATTGTTTGTGTTTGAATTTTGTGAATTCTGCTTATGACAAGACATAAGTTGTCCCCTTTGGACCAGAGTCTTTGAAAAAAAAAAAAAAAACTCTTAATCAATCATGTAATCTGGATGGTATTACATTGGCCTCTGATAATAAACTAAAGAACCTTGGTGTCATTTTTGACTGGGTCATTTAAATCCCATAGTAAACTGGTTTCCAGAGTTTCCTTTATTCACCACCCGAATATTGCCGAAATCAGAAATATTCTGTCCTGGAGTGATGCTGAAAAACAACTCCATACATTTGTTTCTTCAATGCTGGACTATTTCAAATTCTTTACTATCAGGAAGTCCACAAAATACATTTTAAATCCTTTAACTGTTCTAAAATTGTGCAGCAAAATTTCTAATGAAAATTAAAAATAGAGACCATATTTCTCCTATTTTAGTTTCCCGTCATTGGCTCCCTTGTGAATCTTGAATATAATTAAATCCCCCAGCCACCGCAATGCCGGTGGCTGGGGGATTTCCTCGGGGTCGTCTCTGCTCCTTCCTTTGGGGATAATTTTCACCTAAACTAGTGTACTCTCACATCTCCCACATGTGCTGGGTCCCAGGTATTAAGTGTTCACTTATATACAGTAATCTTATAATTTATTTATTTATTTATGTTCTCTCACTTTCTTTTTTCAAGTATCACATTACACATGTCAGCTTACATAATAATATATATGATTTAGCAATGGCATCTAGCTGTTATTCGATTGTATCTGTTGCTTTATGTCTGTTGGTTGTGCTGTTCTTTTTGCATCTCTCTTTCCAGGTGACGGAGCAGACGGAGAAGGTTTTATCATTCTCTCCCTTTTATCTCCTCTTTCTTTCACCTCTACTCTTTTTTTTCTTTTCTTTCTCTTTCACTTTTTGTTCTTCCTTTACTCTCCCATTGTCATGTCCATATAATTTGAAATTCTCCTTGCAGGAATCATAATAAAGCTATTTACAAGCATAAATCAAGTGGAGCACTATGGCGAAAGCTGTTCGCTCCACTTGTAAAAGCAAAATCTGTCGAGCTCTATCTGGCATTAAGACATCAATTCCTATTGCCATATTGCTAGACAGGACACTGGGGAAAAAAAAAAAAAAAAAAAATATATATATATATATATATATATATATATATATAATTAAAAGTTCTCCTTCTCATATATAAAGCCCTTAATAATCAAGCTCCATCATATATCAGAGCTCTGATTACCCCGTATGTTCCTAACAGAGCACTTCGCTCTCAGACTGCAGGTCTGCTGGTGGTTCCTAGAGTCTCTAAAACCAGAATGGGAGGCAGATCTTTTAGCTATCAGGCTCCTCTCCTGTAGAACCAACTCCCAGGTTTAGTTTGTGAGGCAGACATCCTGTCTACTGTTAAGACTAGGCTTAAAATTTTCTTTTTTGACAACAAACTAAGTGTGGCTGAGGTTGGGCTATCTCTGTAGTTATGCTGCTATAGGCTTACGCTGCTGCAGGACATCTATTTCTCTCGCTCTGCTGAGTTCTCCTACTGTTTTCTCCACTTTTGCTTTATTTGTTGTTACTTCAACGTTTTACTTTATGTTCTCTCTGTCTTTCTTTTTTTTTTCTCTTCTTAGTAGGTCAATTTTTAAGGTCGCTTGTCAGATCCAATATCGCAGCTCCTCACATTAACAACAGTAAGCTGTGACAAAAAATAATAATAGTTAAAGGACACAGCTGTAAGAGTGTGTCTAAAACAATGTTATGTGGCAGCTGTTACTCTGAACCGAACAAATTAAATGTAGTGGTTGCATGTGGGAAGTATAGCTTTAAATAAGGTTTATAATAACAGGTACTACGAACTAGACGACACCATATTTGAATCCTAACCCCCTATTTAATCGCGACTTCTCCGACTGTATTACCTGGAGCGCTTTTTACTCGGGTTTACCCACTGAGCTATATAATACATTGGAGTGCTAATCGCCCGTGTTAAAACAGAGTCCGTTTGAAGCCACAGCCGCCATATTGGTACTCCCTATTTCCCCAGTAACTAGGAATATGTGCGCTACAGCTCGATAACGAGGTTTTGTCCTGTTCAGCAAGGGCTTAAAACTTTGAAAATGTCAATGCCATATACTTTTATTTATGTTCTCTAGACTGAGAAGTCATGTGCTGAAATATTAGCATTTATTATTTAATAGAAATATTAGAAGATAATATATTATAAAATATATAATATATATATATAACACTTATAAATATATAAATAACAATACACAAAAACATATATGTACATATATGTATACATATATACATATAAACATACTTATATTCACATATATATATATATATATATATATATATATATATATATATATATATATATATATATATATATATATATATATATATATATATATTTAATATGAATAACATGTAAAATATTTCAGCACCTAATTTCCCTAGTAGTTGATAGTGTTAGTACATCCACTAACTGTTGAATTACCTATGAAACATTTTCACACAGCCAGAAAACTGCTTGTTGTTGTTGCAACCAAATCCTATGGGATTCTGTGAGAGTAAGGAGTAGTAAGATGCCAGTGACTTCAGTTTTTCGGCAAAATCAGCACTCCAGTGTATAATATAGCTCAGTGGGTTTACCCCATTACCAGCTGCTATTTTCTATTTCCGAGGCACATGGAACGCAACATCAGTCGCACACGAAACGCACAGCTGAAAAAAAACAAAAAAACGCCTGTCGACCTATGGACTAATTTTCACTCTAAGCTAAAGATGCTTGTAAGACACAAGGAATGGCAGTCATGATTAACAATATTAATATTTAATATTTACAGAAAGAATAATAACGCTGTTCTGAATACTACTGCTCTTTGTACGTTCTTTTTGGGCACAGCGGCTTGCCGTAGAATTGGCGGGTATTTCCAAAAAAAAAGAAAAAAACGTAAACAAAGCAAAGGCGACGATGGAGGAACCCAGCGCTTCAGGAGAAAATGAAGATGTGAAGCAAAACGAAAATGTCTCCACCGGGAAACAGACTGGTGCGACAGCAGCTGGAGAAGACGCTTCCTCGGAGGTGTCCAAGGCAGAGCCTGACGGCAAAGCGGCGGAGGAGGCGACCGTTCGGTTCAACCGGCTCAAGCTGTTCGATAAAGTGATTCAGAAGAGCATGAGCAAGTTCATAGAGCATGCCAGGTAATGTTAGCGCAAAGAGAACAAGAGTTTTGGTCGGTAAGACCATGTGCTACAGTTAAGTCATCCACTGAGAAGCAAACTACTTATATCCTCTGAACTCGCTTACGTTTTATCAAGTCCAGAAAGAAGAAGAAACAAAGATTTTATGTGGTAGATTTTTTTTTTAAATCGTTCTGGAGAAGTTTGTTAATTTAACTGTAGGTCTTCCAGCTCTATATAGTAAGGAGGGTGTAATTCCCACTTTATCCACTTCCCTTCTGTCACCTCTCCTCGCTTTCCTTCCTTGTCTGTCAAAATTTTCTTCCTCAGCTCCTTCGATATTTTCTTCCTTATATCATACATCCTTTCCTTTCTTGTTTCCTTCCTCCCTCATATCATTTATTGTTTCCTTCTTTTCTTCTGTGTGCCTTTACTTGGCTTCGTTCTTGTGTCTTTCCTTCCTTATGTCTGACTTCCCTTCTTTCTGTCGTTTGTTCATTCCTTGTGACCTGTCTCCTTTCCTTTCATCCATCCTTCCTTGTGTCCTTTCCTCCTTCCTTCATATCCTTCCTTCTTGTCTCTTCTTCCCTTTTGTCTAGAACATTACAGAAACATCGTCTTTTTTTACCGCGGTCCTGTTATTGTTTAAAGCGAATTACTCCAACATATGTCTTTTTTTCCCACGTAACCCAGAGATTTAACAAAGTATTACAAATCTGATGTAAACAAAGCAACAGGACGGGTCTGACGTGTGTGTCTCTCTCCTGCAGTTTTAAGGTGTTTGCCAGCATGTTTCGTCCGCTGTACAAGAACGACGTTGAGCGGATGGAGGAAATTCATCATCAGTTCACGGAGATGCTGAAGAAATCTATACAGGTGGGAATAGGGTTTAACCATACGGCTGAAAAATGCATCACTGTGCAAGCCTTTAACACACAATTATTAATTTATTGATTTATTTTTTACTTATTTGAAATAAGGACCAGTGGAAGAAAACGCAGAATTTAAATTGTAAACCGACCACCAACCTTCGCTTAGCTCGGCTGTGAGGGGTTGTGAGGCTAAATCCATTCTTTTGCCTACATCCCCCAGAATGCCTTGCAGTTCTGGATCGGAGTTCAGTGAAATTATACATAATTTAATCGGACGTATTTTCTATTGATGTTGATCAGGTGTCTATCGCGATATATATTGTTCTTGTTTTGCTGCTCGAATGTGCAACGAATGTAAAGTTCAGCGCCCTATTTATTAGCTGATACACACAACAGCACGACAATGTAGTTCAGCCTTACTTTTTCTCTTTTTTTTTTTTTTTTTTTTTCAGGCTGTGTACCTCAGTATATTTATTGTAAAACAGAATTATTCACCCATTGTGGATAGCAGCTCCTCTGTCCAGGGTGGTGGTGGGGTTGTGCCTTTCTCCTGTCTCCTCCTCCTACTGCTTCTCTCAGTGTTACCAGCTGAAACTCAAATTCTTGAAATTCTCAAATTGAATTTTAGGGGCTGAATAAATAGTGTGTGTTAAATAAATTGCGCCATGATTGAGAATAAACTGTGGCCCTCTTGGGTTAATTTGGTGTTGCCTTTTAAAAGAGGACTGAAGAAGAAGCCGTGCCAGAGACTAATAAACTCGAGCTTCATAAACCAACAAGGTCTGTCATTGTTTGTTGGTTTCCTTGCAAAACAAAGCCTTTTTTATTTAAATATTCCTTGCCCCAGAGAATATTGAATATCCTAAAGGTTTCTGGGTAGAAAGGAACTTTGAGCAACAGGAATTTTCTTGGATTATCTGAGTCCTCGGGTCTAACCAGGCGCTCAAATGTTAATTTCACAAAATGTTGCCATTCACCTGCACTTGCTCATAAGACTTCCCAAAAATGTCAGCAAGAGAAGCTAAGTGTTCAAATGTGTCAAAGATTCTTTATTGTCACCACGTGTTTGTTACTGTGGTGAGATTTCTTTTTTGAATACACATGAAAGACAAACAAACAAGTAACGAACAACGATTAGAGTGTTTGTTTTCCCTCATTATAGCATTCAAAAGACTAATTAAAAAACTAAAAAGATGAAGAATCAAAAGTTTGTATAAGAGTCCAAGAGCTTTGGTATCAGTCCCTTTGCGAGTATATGCTTAGTATGTTTATGGCCTTTGTGTGATTAATTCTCACGTGTTACGTCTCTCTTCACATTAAGGAGGACATCATAAAACTAATGGAGGAAGGAAGATTGGAGTCCAAATTTAATGAGCTGGACAAGCTGGAAGACGAGGTCAAGGATAGTCCAGAGCCTGCATGGTCGGTATACATCAGCAGAAAGTCTGCACTTTTCACAACCCTCTGTTCATCTCAGGTTTATAGAAACTACAAGAGAGGGTTTGTTACTTATTTATCCATCTAAATATGCTTCCTTTTCCATTCTAACCTCATCTCCTGATGTTTTCATATTTAATTATCATCATTCGTTTGCACAAGAGCAAAAAAAAGGGAGTATCCAGAATGATGTTTGCTTTAAAAGCAGTTATAAACGTATACTTTTGATTTAATTTGCTTGGCTGTTGTTTGTCAAGAGCTGAGAAACATCTTGTCAAACTGACATAGATGCTAAAATAAAAGTACACATAAATACATAAATATTTTTAATTAAAATTGTTTTTAATTAAGAAACATTTTTTAATTAAAAACACTGATATAATTGAAATACTTAATACAAATGAAGAATATAAGGTGATTAAAAAATTAACTAAATTGTTAAAGACATATCTAAGTATAAATAAACTTCCATACATGTTTTATTAGTTATAAGTAACATAATTTAAAAAAACATGTAAAATATTGCTTAAAAGTATGAATAAACTCTTCGGAAGTAAAATCTTTATTGATTTGAATCCGCCAAACTGGAATCTAAAGCTCTTTGGTGTCTTTTGTTTCAACTTTTGTCTAAGGCGGCCCAGTGGAGATCCGGAGCAGGACTTCTGCAGCGTTGTGATGCCGTACTATCAGAAGCAAAGGGCCTACATGAAGCTGGAGCTGAAACGGATTCAAGCAGAGAACGCCGCGCTGGCAGAGAAGGTTCAGGCGGGGAGAGAGCGCATTGCTCAGACAGAGCAACACATTTCTACAGCTGTGGATGAGTGGAAGGTGAGAAATAAGACATAAGGCAAGCTGCATGAGACGTAAAAGATTTACAGGACACAGGGAAGGGAGTTTGTTGTAGTTATAATAACTTTGATGACCCTGAGGGTGTAAACCACAGTGTCTTAGTAATATTTATTTATCTATCACCTTTAGGATTAAATTTATTTATTTTTCTCCTCGAGTTATTACCATTCACGTTTACAAGGCAAGTGAAACTTGTTCAAACGAGACATTTGAGGCTATCAAAACTAAGCAATGGTTTTTATGAAATTAGAAAAAGGAATAAAAAAATCTATTGAATATACAAGGAGCCTTTCCCCCTTTTAGGTTAAAAAGTAAAGATTTCTATCCTGATGGTTGATTTTCTTATGTTTGTTTTTGTCATTTTCAGACGACGGTGACCGAATTTGAAAGATTGGCTTCATCCCTTTGCACAGCTAATTTATTTGATGAGTAATTTTTATTTAAAAAAATTTTTTAACATAGCAAACTGTTAAATACACATATTGTTTACTCTACTAATCTGTTTGAAAATAAAGAAAATATCACAAGTCAATATTGTTTGAGTGTTTACATTTACATATAGATGTGGTATTACGGTAATGTGCGTGCTTGTTCCCGGTATTACGGTACAGGGGGAGTCACGAAAATAAAGCCACAAAGAAGACGAGGGAGAAGCCAGTTGACGGCTCGCATGGATTCGCGTCGACTCAAGCTTTAAGCCAGATTGAACCGGCTTTTACCCCCTCAAAAACGCTTTAAATGTATTACTATTGAATCAATATGACGGAAATGTTTTCCACTCTGTTCGGGCAAAGCGAAGCTCAGGGACCTCCCGGGTCTTCGTCTTTGGGTTTCGGACCGGGGAAAGCGCCGCCACCCATCCCGCAGAACCAAGTCTCCATGGCGGGTCAGATGCCACCACAGCTCGTGGATGAGGGGCCTGCTCTACGAAAGTCCGGAGCCACGAACGAACATTTCTATTTACTGCGAGAACTTCCTGGTACCGTGCCTACTATTACATCCGCGGGACAGATTGTGTAATATTTATCTTTTTTTAGCAGGTTTAGTCGCCATGTTTTGTGCTGACAAGCAGTTTGTAAACAGTAATGCTAACGCTTGCTAACTGCACAGGTGAAAGCTAATTATCGTCCCTCTGTTGCCGTCACAGTTTACTTTCTTTTTTTTTTTTTTTTACATTTGTACAAAACTACTGTAACAAATAATCTTGATTTTGTTTCGTTTTGTTCTTAAAATCTGTATATTGTATTTTTTTTTCTTTTAAAGAACACATTATGTAACCTCTGTTCACAAGAGTGAGCATCCGTGTAGTAGCATCAACAGTCGCCGTTCACCCAAATGTTATTGGATGTTTATAACAACTTGACTGTGAAGTTGTTATATTATTGTTATCTCGGTAAAGTATAAATAAAACAAATCTAACATAACCTTGTGCTTTTTTTTTTTTTAGTTGGAAACGAATTAACGGGTAACACCAACCTCATCACACACTACAACCTGGAACATGCCTACAACAAGTTCTGCGGGAAGAAGGTGAAGGAGAAGCTCAGCAACTTTCTGCCAGAGCTACCAGGTAAGCCTTTTCAGACAGCCTGTTTAGAAATAAATAAACATAAAGGAATTGCTGGTGTGTTTATATGTATTTATTTTGACTATTACCAATTTAATTACTTGTATCAAAAGCATACAGTTGGGATCACAGTTTCTCACATCACTAGTAAATCTAGATTTAAAATTATCTTTAAATTGGACCAACATGGTTCTTTTAACTCTAGACAATATTTAAGTTTTAGAGTGGCCCAGCCATAGGCCCGACTTAATTCAGCAAAGATTGCAAAAGATTAGTGTGATGGCAAGGACCCTTTTCACTCTTAAAGGAAATATAAGTGAAAAATTTACTGCAAATTCACCAAAATCATTACCATTTGTCGGTCGGGATGGAAGTAACATTCCCTATAAAAAAATCTGTCCTCTCCATCAACAATGTATCAGTGGTGTCTCTGGCATGATAAGTTAAGTGGGGCACAAGAACTCAACACCTATTAGCAGCAACTAAGTTTTTTTTTTTTTTTTGTGTGATGCATACGACCTGATTTGATCAATTTTAAATGAAAACAGACAAATTAGTATAAACCAACATGTAGTTTTAAATGTAATTTAATTTTTATACATAAAATTACAAATAAAGCCTCACTTATATTGTTAATTTATTGAACAGGAAAGATTCACATCAATCCTTCAATGAGCCAGCAAGCACAACCAACACTAGATTACTATTTGCTTTTAGTTTTCATTTTAGTTTTATTTTGTTTACATTTTTCTACATTTTATTCCAACAGTTTTTTATTTGCTTTTATTCTGTTTTAATCATGTAAAGCACTTTGCATTGTCCTTGTACTGAAATGTGCTATAGAAAGAATTTGCCCTGCCTTGTCCAGATGGTCGCACACTATCTGGCAGAACTTAAATTTATTGTGTATTAGTAGTATTTTGATTGGACGATCCGAGCTTGGGGCCAGAGGATTTGTGCCCCCCTGCTGTCTACTGAGAGCATGTTGGGTATGCACACTACGATTTCAGATGTTCATTATTTAAACAAACGTTGGGGGCTGGACCCAATATCAAGGCGCCTCAGGAGGATTTAGCCTATTGAGCTTGTCGGTGTTCTGGAAGATTTAGATATGTAGACACAAATGTTTGCAAGAGAATTTTATTGGTAAGGGAATCATCTTTTTTACAATATTTGCCTATAAAGAACGATCATGTCCCACTGATTATTGTGAACATAGAGCTCCTCAGCAACATCTGGTGGGTCCTGGCCCCACTGGACCCGAGTGCAGAGACGCCACAGTTAATTTTTTTATCAATCAAAATGAGAGGTACGGTGTGGAACGACTTCTGCGCAGTGTGGCCCATGTTTACTTCCTGGTTCCTGGGCCAATCATATGAGAGTTCCCAGGGTTGCCAAAAGAGAGCGCAGCATTTGATATTTTAACAATTTACTTTGGCTGAGTCGTCTTCACTCGTCATCTTGAATTTAGCTGCGCAACGTCCTCCTCTCTCTTGACTTAGCAATTTGGTTTGAAGTGCTTGTTTTGTTATATGGAAATATAACAGATTATATTTTGATGTTTTATAAAAAGTACGCGTCTTATACATGGTCTTCTCTTTTGAGACATGCCCATGTCATTGCCAAACAGAAACAAGGATCCTTGTTGAGTGACAAAAGCTTTAAATCTAAATATGTTCCAAAAATCTTAGACTGCGTGTCTTGTCTGCTCATGTACAGGATGTTTCCCTGTGCAGAATCTGAATACTAAAACATTTTTAAGGATTCAAGTTGTCATGGGTCTGTGATGCCCATATCTGATTCATTGTTTACTTCCGTTTGTAAGCATTACTTGGTGATCTTCTTATTTATTATTTTCAAAGTTGCATTACAATCGGTTGTGTTTGCCGGAGGCAGTGTAGGGCTTACTGTGTTAAATAATGTTTTACTTTCTCATCATGAAAGTGTTACACCTGGAGCTGATTAGGAAACCTTTATTTTACTTTATTTACCAGTCAAATTCCCTCCAGTCGGGGCTGTTTGTGGTTCACTGTCCTTTTTTAAATGATAGTTCCCTCACTTCATCAGAAATAATAGCATTGATCACCAACTCCCAATTCTACTTTTCTCTCTGACTTGATCAGAGGTTATATTTTAGTTGGAGTTTTTTACTCCCATTTTCACAAGCCAGTATTCAGTATTGATGGGAGACAATTAACTTCACATACTGATCTCAAGACTCTTGATATGGATAAAGGAAGTTTTAGGATCTTTCCCTCTGCTAACCACAGTTTTAGTGTATTTATTGCTCAATTATTGTGTATTCTCGCTCATAAATCGGATTTTGTGTTAATGGGGAATTTGCTTTCTTCCATCCTCACCCATATGGTGCACAACTGTGCAACCATCTGAGTGGAGCTGCCAGATAATGTTTTTCCAATCAGGCAAATCTAATCTCCCTCTGTCCTTTGGGCACAGAAATCTTTTAAATTGAACTCTTGGGCAGTTATTTTGCCAAATAAATGTATATAGTAATTTTTGTACCTCTTCAAAGGTAGAATTAAGTTAATTGTGTAGGTAAGGATTAAAAGAAAGTGGTTTGAGCTAAGACTGCATGATACCAGGAAACAACATGGCAGCCTTTTTGTTGAATATTGTAATGAGTGTTACCGTTAAAAAAGATGCTCTCTCCCAACATCTTCATTTGAATTCTACCATCACGATGCTCCCATCATTTTCAGTGAGCCTTAGCATTTCAGCCACTATTATGTAAATCAGATGTAGTAGGGCTGGCCAATAAATCGAGTTAATCAATTTAATTGGATTTTTAAAATTGATTAGGATTCCATTTTTGGAAGATCAGGATTTTATTTTTGCTAAGGTACTCATTGCTGTTCTCTTTAGCATTTAATGCTGAATATATGTTTAGGAAAATATATTGTCTAAATATTGTGAAGAGGATCCTTTTTTTTATTTTTACCGTAATACGAGACGCTTTATTTCATTTACTTTTTTAAGTTAATTTTGCATAATCCCACTAGCAGCAAACATTTAATTATATTTTCATTGTTTACTACGGCGGGGACGGCATTTTGTGTTACAAGCGTGTTTCACAGCTTGTTTTTTAGTCGCCCTTTGAATTCAGGTCAACTTCCAGACGAAATGCTTGAAATAAAATCAATTTTTAAAAAATAATTTCGTCAATCTCTTTTTTTTAAGGAGGAAAAAAAAACGATTAATCATAAAATTGGAGATTTTGTTTTTTAAGCCATATCGTCCAGCCCTAAGATGTAGGCATCTGATGCTGTAGGATCTGATCTAATTGGCCAAATATGTTATCACTATGTCGAGCATGAACGTATGGCTCTGGAAACATAACAGCCCAACACATAACACTGCCCCTTTACAATACGTATACTTTACACAATAACATTGTGACAGCCCTGGTTTGGACATTTTCTGAAGATTTTATTGTGTAACTGGTGTGTGAGATTGAGAATGACTATCTTAGCAAATTAGAGCAACAGAGACATGAATACTACTGAATTACTTCAAACAGCTCCGGCCCTTCATTACAGACAAAGCCACTCCATTCCTTACAAAATGATGTAGCAGTAACATAAACTGGGTCACATTTCTTTTCGTTACCCTTCTCTAGTTTGGACTGCTCTGACCAGGAGTTTAGAAAAACAAGATCTGTTAAACTTCACCTTAGGCAGCACTATAGTGGAAAATAACCAGTTTAAACACGTTGTAAGCTTTTGTTTGGACGACCATAATTGAATCCCATAACTTCTTGTGACTTCCCTTGGCTTGAGTTTGATTCTTCTCACCATGTCCTGTGTCTCAGGTATGATTGACTGTCCGGGCACTCAGGACGGCAGCTCGTTACGCTCTCTGATCGATAAGCCTCCGGTGTGTGGGAACTCCTTCAGCCCGCTGACCGGTGCTTCGCTCACAGGCTTCAGACTACACACAGGACCGGTACGTGTGTTTCTCCTAAAACGTGCCGGGTATGTTATCACGCTGGAGATTGCACACCAACGCGTGTCTGTTTTTATTTCAGCTCCCAGAACAGTACAGACTGATGCACATACAGCCTCCAAAGAAGAAGAGCAAACACAAACACAAGCACCACCGGCCACAGGACCCGTTACCACAAGGTGTGACAAGTTATTCCGTCTAGATGCAAACGAGGGCGCCATGTCCGCCAGGCACTTCCTTAACCTGCTTCTTTACCCATTTCAGAAACTCCCTCAGACACTGATCCCAAGAAAAAGAAGAAAAAGAGGGACGATGACCCGGATCGAAAGAAGAAGAAGAAAGACAAGAAAAAGAAGAAGGTGAGAATAATCTAGTCGAACCTGCAATAATTGTTAATTTTATTAGAATTCAGATTCATGGTGGCTAATGGTCAGAGAAACAATTAAATATTTTTCCAGGCATTAAAAGTATTTAACATCTATTGTAATAAATCTAAAACACAACGTTTAACTACATTTTAAAATGGTTTTCAGCGTAAGCTCACGGTAAGCTTTAAACGTTGTCCAGGTGCAGAATAAAGTGGTTTCAGAACTAGATTGTGGGCAACAGCTGTAACTTTTTTTTTTATTGTTGGCCTTAAAAAATAAGTTCTCGTCAATTTGTTTCCATTTCCTTGTTAGTGTGCCAAACCACAGGTTGACAAACTACAATTACTTCAACATGTTTGGACTCGGTTGTATTTAACACATACTAATGTATAGAATTCAATTTACGGTAAATGGGCGTTTTAGTTTTAGTTTTTTATTTCCCTCAGCTCTTTTCTATTCAGATAAAGATGAAACTCTAGCTCAGAAGAGGTTTTATGTCACTTAGTTAAACTTTTAGCTTTTTTTATATTTACTCTCTAATTATCCATCCATCCATTTTCCAAACCGCAATTAAATCAAATGAGTCATATTGAGAAAAACACACATCTAACACTTTTTAATTGCACATACTGATTTTTTTTTTTAATCTGCAGCATAAAATCCCAGTGAACAGTAACTAAAGTTTGTTATTGTAGGCGTGATAAAATGAGAAACAGTTCCAGAGCACTGTGCATTTGTTATCAGGTTTGCACAACAGTTTGACCTGAGTTTCAGATCAAGAGTTCATTCACACTTGTGTGACAAAAGCGGTGGAAGAAGGTCTTGTTGATTATTGCGAATTAAGAGAATGTAGCAACCATCTGAACTCGTTTTTAGTCTGCCAGCTTGTGACAGTGGAGAGTGAGAGTATATCAGGTGCTGTGGATGAGAATCAGAGAAACCGAAGAGCCAGAAAACAACCGTTGAAGCATCACTATGACGCGCTGTATGAAGAGGCTGAAGCAGCAACCGATCTTCCAAACTAAACCTCAGCATTTACAGATTTTCTATGGAATACGATTAACTTTAGGCTCTCTCTCTGCTCTTTATGCTTCAAACATAAATTTAAACCCATGATTTCAGTATTTAAATATATGGTAGGTGCTACGCCTCAGTAAACAAACCCTAATATTTGATTGCTTAGCTCAACAGGAAGTCGACTCATTTTCTAAAGAGCAGCTGTAGCACGGCTCCTGCAGTCCGATTGGCGGAGAAATAATGATTTGATGATTTAATAGTGACATAATTGCTCGTGCTTATGTTGTAAATACATTTTATCAACAAAAAAAGCATCTATGCATTCATTTGACATTTTAAACAGGGCACATGCATTTAACCAGAAATAACACACAACAAACCCAAATGCTTTTTTTTTAATTGTTTTTATTTCTATTTTCTTTAGACTTTGATCATTTATTAATTTGCATCATTGTTGTTAGAGCAGTTTCAGAAAAGTTCCCATTTTATCTTGTGTGAAGTGTATCAGTCTGTGAACATGCAGAGGATAAATATAAACCAGAGTTTATCTCTCCCCTCATCCAGAACCGCCACAGTCCAGACCACCCCGGCCTCGCTGGATCACAGCCCAGCAGCAACAGCCTGAGATAAACACAAGCCCGCTGTGTGTGTGTGTGTGTGTGTGTATGCGTGTGTGCGCCTGTTTGAATGCGTGACTTTTGTAAGCGTGTGTTTTACAGGTTATTGTATTATAAAAAGTATGCTTAATGAGATAAACATATGGCTGTATCGTGTGTGCGTGAATGGATGAAACAGATATGGTGGGTAAAAATGGAAAGAAATGTTACAGATAAAGTGTAAAAAAACAACAAAAAAACAAGCTGTGTGGATGGACTAAGCAGCCTTTGTTTGTGTATTTCTTTAATATACTTCTTTTGACCATAATGCCAAAATCAAATAAACTTTGATTATTAAACTTCTTGCATGTTTCTTTCCTAAATCCGAATCACTTTAGCAGCAAATGACACGTTTTTCAATACGTTTGCATTTGTACATTTATTGAGCAAATAAAGCACATTTTGGGGAACCTCACTGGATTCTGCAAAGCAATCACCGGCTGAACCATAATAATCACAAAGGACAACAGGAGGAAAAAGTCTTCAAGGTTTAAGCAAACGTTTTTGATCACATCCGTACCGGTGAAAGGACCACGTGTGCTGCAGGCACAAACGTATGCTTACTGTAGGAATAGTGAAAGATCACCATTTTGCTCTGTTCTCATGAGGTCAGCTGCTGTGTCAGCATCCAAGCTGGACATTTATGAAAGATGGCTTTGGTTTACAGTGGAAGCTGTTTGGAAGAGGCGTTTTCCTTGGGTTCACCTCTCCTGCTATTAAAGGAAGATGACAGCAGAAAAACACGATCTGGAAAGCAAACCGAATTTCTTCTAAGGAGGAAAAAGCAGCAGACAATCGGACAAGAGAAAACCACAAAAATAAAAGGCAACAGATTTAGGCAAATCTCAACAGATTTCAAATATCTCCATGTATTACAAACATTTGCATGTGTTGATTTCATTTATTAGGATAATTATTTTTCCCCTGCTGGCTGACAAACAGGAAACACAACTGGCTACGGTTTTAATGTTGAAATCAGATGTTAAATCACGTCAGGAAAGCAAACAGACTAAACCACAGTGAGAGTTTCCTCGACCTTAAAAGGGCCTAGTCGCGTATTTAGACCGTAAAAAAACAAAAACACATGTATCCACCCTCAAATAAAACACTATTCAGACCCTTTCCAAAATTTTTACATCATGGAAAAGTTGTTTAATTTCCATAATTCCATTCAAAAAGTCAAACTTTCATAGGTTATAAATTATAGATTCAGGGCCCACAATTGAAATTATTTCAAGTTTTTGTTTATCTTTACATAATTTGGGCTTCCAGCTCATAAAACCCACAAAATCAGGAACAAGGAAAACCCAAAATCGAGGTTACTGACCTCGAGGCGTCGCATCGAGGCAGTGATGAAGGCAACGGGATTCCCAGCCCAGTATTAAAGAATGTTTTGAAAGTACCATATTTTGATTGATTCGACGAGATCCTAATTTCTCTCTTTTTTTTTTTGTTGTTGCAAAAACTGAGAAATGGGGATTTCTTCCAAGTATTCAAATTCTTCTAATTGCTGTTTTCATGGGTTTTATGAGCTGGAAGCCCCAATTAAGTAAAAATGAACAAAAACTTGTTTCAGTTGAGGGCCGTGAATCTATAAATGATCCAAATTTGACTTCTTGAATGGAATTATGGAAATTAAACATCTTTTTTTTTAAAGGGGCTGTAGGCTACCGTAAGCATTTGTCCTGTTAGTGTTTACTTGTCCTTTTTGAGCCTGAAAAGAACTTTGAACGGGGAGTGACCAGAATACATAAACATTGCTGAGGATTCTGCCAGCAGCACCAAGGAACTATCAAAGCAAAGATGGTGACGACTGAGGCAGCTACTGGAAGAGCTAGTGGACCGTCCTGCACTGCCTCGCAGTGAAGTGACAACTCTGCATGGTTGAAGACCGACCTACAGGGTTAGGTTACCTAACCTCTCCTGGATGTTGCTGACTGGCTCAGCTCCATTGTTCCTCCTTGTTTAACCATTGAACGTATGCACAATATCATACATCTGATCACTTGTTTTGGTAAATATACACAAAAGCGCTTCGTTCACTAACAAATAGAGCAAAGACAAAGCTCAAAACACAGAAACAAAAGACAATAAGTCAACAGGGTGCGATAATTTAACAGGAAATAATCTGTATGCAACCAAAGAGAGGATAGAAATTCTTGAAGTCAGAGTACAAGACTAGGCCCCTTTCACCCATTGTACTGTACACACCCACATATTTATGGTAGAAGCAGCTGAAAATGTCATTAAAACATCACACATCAGTTGTATATACAAAAAAATGTATTGTTAAAGTTTGCTCACTTCTAAATCAATTCAAAACCAAAGAAATAAAAGCTGAATGTACGTAGAATCATCTGAGCCTGTTAGCCAGTAAGCCCTCTACAAAATATTCCCTTTTTAATGCTACTGCCGCTAAAGTATAAAAAGTACACTTGCATGTACGCACTGTATACACACACTAGCTCATTTCTGGGCATAAAGCAGTAAAAATGGTTTTGAAAACATTTAGAGATAAACTGTGTCGCAATCACCCACGTCAGTCATGGTTTCCTATTCAATTGTGTTCCTATATTATATATATAAGTTACAGAAATGTTTGGGCGGTACTATTATTAGTAAAATGGATAAGTGATATATGTTTTTGAATCTGAAGAAAATTCAGATGACGGAAAATGTTCATCGCTCTGTTGCGAAAACTCGGACAAAAAAGGAGGAGGTAGATCCAGCCATTTTTTGTACAAGAAGTAACAGATATAATACTCAAAAAAAAGTTCTTCATATGCATCACAAGTCTGCTATTTTGATAGGTGCATGCTCTACATTGTCACAATTTGCTCCGATTTCCTGTTTACTTTGGCGATACAGTAGAAAAAAGCACAAACACTATATTCTGCGTGTTTAAGAAAAACAATACTGATCAGAAATCTTAAACCTCAGGTTGTGTCTTTGGTGTTAGCAGGTTAGTACTGATTGTCAGGAAACTGCTTCAAGTAGAGTGAGATCAACAGCTTGCCGCTGCCTCCGCTTGATCTTTAGGTTTTCCGCTGAAAATGAGACTGATTTGGCTCCTAGATCTAAATCAAAAATAAATAAAAAAGAGCACCCTAAAGCTGATGACACATCTCTCCATATAACAAGAAGTCCGACTCGTAACAAAAAAAGCTCCATGTTGTAGGCCGTGACGGGCAAAACGTTCACCAGCAAGGACAAAAAAAAAAAAAAGAAAAAAAAGAAAAAAGAACCTATACGTATTGAAGCCCATTGCTTTCACCAAAGAAAAAAAATTACGACATAAGGATCTTGGTACTACTACTCTGTCTGTAGCGCTAACAACAGCGCGAACCAGGTACTTGCTATATACAACTTTCTTTTGTTAATCAAAAAAACTGTGGAAATGAGCGACATTTACGGAGAAGGTCGTCCAAAAACGGGAACTGTCCCTGGAAATCAGGGATGTCTGGTCACTCTACCTGGAGTCCAGCTTAAAGTCTAAACCCCCAGTCCTTAGCCGGACTCCTACTCCAGTGCAGATCTCCTACTTTATGACATCTTGTAATAATTTTCTCATAATTACGAGATCCTGATCTTGTATTATGAGAAAAGGGGTCTACCTCTTTTTTTTCTTTTTGGTGAATGCAATGGGCTTCCGTACTTTTGTACCGTATTTTTCGACCATAAGGCGCACCGGATTATAAGGCGTACTAAATATTCTTCCCAAGTGTGTGATATCACTCCGCCCCTCCACGTACACAGCTCTCTCTACACTGCCCTGTTTCTAACATACAGCCATAATAAACTTAACTTTCATACTGAATTAACTAGGTGCTAGTTAATCATACTAGGTTTATTGTTGCTAGCACGTACTCCGGGCGCGGGCTGCCTTACATGAACGTACGTCTAGTTTAGACATTACAGTCAGGCAGTTTTGTAGACAGCTCAGGGTCTGATCATACAGTGACATAATGGAACATAATCCTCCGAATATCCACTGAGCGCAGCAGCCTCGTTGCTTTCCAAAGTCGCACTTGTACATTTTAACATATTCTTGAGCGCCTTGTACCACATAAAATAGGTCAGTAAGCACAAGTACGGTAATCGTATATAAAGCGCGCCATCGATTTTGGAGAAGTAAGGATTTTAAGTGCGCCTTATAGTCTGAAAAATACGGTATGTTTAAAATGACGAAGACGCAACATTAAAACACGCGTTCCGCATGAGAAGCTGGTGTTCATTCTGCAGCCCCGTCCCAAGATGCATCCCCTAATATTCAGTTCTGCTTTCTAAGCCTCTGCTGCAGCGCTGCCGTTGCTGTGAGGCTTCGACCCGTTTGCTTCGGTGGACTTGAGAGCCTGCAGCTCCTGACCAGCAGGTTGGCCGTCTCTGCCCTTGTGGTCCCTCAGCAGGTTCCTGCGGTGGAAGAACAGGTAGCCCGGCAGCAGGAAGCCGGTGAACGAGACGATCAGCAGGCCCACGTTGATCTGAAACGACGGATGAGGAGGAGCTTTACCACAACAGAAGCTCTTTTCGTTGGGCTGTGTTTTCATTTGTTTAACAATCATGCAGATGAATGCAAGGCTAGACGTGGTCCCAGTTCTAGTCATTAAATGCAATGCGGATGAAAGGTAAATGTAACAGACCTTCTGTAATCACTGTATTTTGATTATTGCCTAAGGAGGCAATCTAGACATTTGATCCAAGTGTGTAGGACCATGGACACATCTAAAAGTTGCAGGCCTTTAGCTTGACATATTCTTACAATTACATATTTATTTGGTTGTTAACCATGTAAAGTTCCCTACGACATTATTTAACAAACTAACGTATCATTATTGTTTTTCTTTGGATAAGAAAAAAAAAAAGAACAGCTCATACTTCATGTCAGCTTCTCTAAAGCCGCTGTCAAAATGTTTTATAGATTTAGTTTTTCTCCCACGTTGAACCAGTCAGTCTTAAAGAAAATATTCATGTCAATATCATTAATGTATTAGACATTTGAACCCTTTTGATGCCAGTATGCTACACAGTTCCACTCTTTTTCTAAAAAGAAAAATATATAGACAGAACACCACAAATATCAAAAGCTAGCGGTCCAAAATTAAATCCAAACGTAAATTAATGGCTATGTTAAATTTAGGTCCTTATAATATTTGTTTGATGGCTGTTCATTTATCTATCAATTTATTTTTATGCCGTAAACCATGTATGGCCGTGATTTAATATCCAAAAGGGAGAACTTCATCTACGTGTGAACGCGCGGCGGCTCACCTGATAGGCGTTCCCATGAAGATGCGTGACCATGACGATGAAGAGCGGCTGCTGCAGCAGCGCCACCACGGCGCTGATCATGGACTGCAGGCCCGTCAGCGTGCCGAAATGGTTGGAGGGGTAGCTGTTAAAGAACAATAAAGTGCTTTAAACGCTTCATAACAGTTGCCATAAACCCCTGAATTGTCGGGACCACCAACGTCAACACAGGGTAAATTAGCCGCTCATCATGTTTATAATAACTCTTTCTTCGTGACGTTGCATTTATGTTGAAAAAAAAAAAAAAGTTAATTACTTGTTTCCATGTCATCCTGCTGTAGGGATTTTTTTTTTGTGACCTGCTCTGGTTTTGCTGCCACATCTGGTTGCTTTTATCACATTGTAAAGCTTGTTTTATTTTGCTGTTTATTTGTGTGTTAGGAAATAACTCTAAATGAGTCAGAAAAGCGTCTGCTTGGACTTTAATACTGCGCGGTCAACACTGCTTTTACTGTATATAAAAAGAAGAAAGAAAAAAATCCAACATGGCACAGCTATAACGTTTGCTCTGTGGTTTAAATCCGGGCTAACTTTCCACGCCTAAGGTAAACGCCTCCGGTGTCTGCGGGACTTACACAGCAGCATAGAGGCCTCCACAGCAGGAGTGGATGAATCCTCGGACCATAGTGTGGAGGATGAACGTAACAATCTAAGGCAGGGAAACAGAAAAGAGGCAAGTTATGAGACGATTAATATAAGCATGAATTCCCGACAGGATTTTATTGTTAGAGTCTTACCTGTAGAGGCAGGTTATCTACGAGGTTACAGATACCAAGATGATCAGCAGCACGTTAGTGAAGATGAAGGCTCGCATGGCATTGGTCACCTTCTGGATCTTACGGTCTCTTTTGGGTCTAATGGAGATACGGGAGATGTGTTTTTTTTTTTTTTTCATGATGTGAAATACTCCCTGCTGCATAAAGCGCTTCCTGTTTACATCCGGGAAGCCTCGAAAACCCACATCTGTTATATATTCACAGGAAGTACCTCTGCGTTACGCCCCGTGGAGGCGCACACCTCCTCTTCACACTCCTTCATCTTCCAGTCCATGATGTAGCCAATCAGGGGACAGGTCCCAGACACAGCAGCTGCAGCGCGCCGAAGATAACCCGAGTAGTAGCTCACTGAAAGACCAAGGGTGAAATCATCTGAATGAGAAGGAAACTGTCAGGTACAGCCTGAAAGATCTGGGCCATACTCCAACGCAGCTCACCTGTCTCTTCTGCCAAAACACAACAACGTCGTCGGTGCTAAAATACAAAAAAACCACAGAGAAAGTTAGTGAGAAAGCAATGTTAGGAAAACATTTTCATGGGGTTGAACATGCATGGGACGCTCACGGTGTTCTGCGCCGCGGGTAACCATGTACTAACTCCAGCATCTTGTTCATTGCTCCCATGAAGAAGATGACCCTCAGCTGGGTCATCCCCATGGTGACCAGGCTCCACCAGGAAGATGGGGGAGAACACGGACCGCCGGAAGGGAACGGCGCCTAGGCGAGGAGGAGAATCAGTGTGAGGAAGAAGCATAGTCTCCAGTGCTGACAATGAAGCTAGCTGACATTTCAAGAAAAATGTATAATATAGAGAGCACTTGTGTGTTGAACTGGTAAAATCCTATTGGTTCCCCTCCCTGTGAGACGTATAGCCTCCATTTGCGTGGCAATTTGAAAAAAAAAAGCCTATTTTTGTATGCAAGGCTTTCTAGATATCACAGGCCTTTCACATAACTTTGTCAACCTCACATATCTGGGTTATATCTTAAACAAACCAAAGCCTTTTTGTAATTGTTACTTTGTCTTTCGTTGAAAGAAAGAAAGAAATCTTGGCTAGCGCATCTTCCTGTCTTTCTGTGTCATGTGACCCGCCTCTGTGGCTGCGATTAGACATGCACAGCCTGTCTGGAAAAGACACGCGAAGCAACAGCTGAAACACCAGCCATTAAACGTAAAGTGCCGCTTCTGGACTTCTGCTGGAAATTGGCGATTGATTTGAAAAGCACTAAGAACAAAGAACGTTCCTTAAGCTGGAGAAAAGCCTTTCCTGAAACTTTGAATCCACACTTTTTTTTTTTTTCAGTATCTGTACGGACTGAGGAAAAACATTGACATAGTTTTAATACTGTGGACATTTTGACTTTTACTTATTTATTTTTTATATATATTCTGTCTCCGGTATCTCATTGTGCTTGCATTGACTTGATCATTTGCTTATTTCTTTATCAATTTGTTTTTGTATTAAGTGCGTGTATGTATGTGGGGTTTATTTGGGTTTGTTCTAGCCCAATTATGTTTGTATGCTAAAGGTACATTGTTACTGTATAACTGTTGCTCTATCTGTACATTGTGCCACATGTTAAAGCATAAATAAACATAGAAAAAAAAAAAAAAAAAAAAAAAAACTTTGAATCCACACGATTAACAGGAACCACATTAATGTATGTTATGAGCTGAATTATCAAGGAGTCATATTAAAAAACACGCAGACATGTTTCCGATCTTTCTCTCTGTTCTATAACGGAAATGGGTTAAGATGCAGAAGTTATTTTTTTCCATTGTGAGATCAATAACGTTCAATTATATTATTCCATCCATCCTCCATTTTCCAAACCGCTTAGTCCCTCAGGGGGTCGCGGGGGGTGCTGGTGCCTATCTCCAGCGTTCACTGGGCGAGAGGCGGGGGTACACCCTGGACAGGTCAATTATTATTATTATTATTATTATTATTATTATAACACACGGTTGGGTTATAAAGCATCTCTAGATAGTTTCACCCTTTGACATTATCGAATTCAAGCACTCTCAAGGCAACTAAGATGATGTGCTTCTAAATCTAACAATATTCAGACATTATTCACATATTCACTTTGTGTCAAAGGTGTTGGTTAAAAGGAAACAGTTTAAACCCTTTATTATTTGAGAAATTAAACTAATAAGTTAAAGTAGTAAGTTATTAACGCGTTAAACTTTGTTAGACCATAACGGCGACATTTTTTTTTTGTCGCCGTTTAATCGCGCGTCAAAACACACACGATTGTTCCCATATATATTTCCCCCCGGCCGAGTGAAAAAAATTAACAAAACTTGTAATGAAATGTACAATTTTTTGTTAATTTGTATGTTTATATGCGTAATACCATGTCTATCTTTGTTTAATAAGCAAAAAAATATATCGGCATGAAAACAGGTATTTATTTACACATTTGTGTAAACATCAGGGCGTCATGATTAGTCATTTAGCCATCATAGTCCAGAGTTTTAAAATATGGCACTAGGATGTCTTCATTCCAATTCTGAAAAGTGCTTGAAAAATAAAATAAAAATATTTTTTGTACACGCATGTATTTTATTAGTGTCATTTATTGCAAAATTGCATATTAAAATGCCCAAACAGGCTATTACACTTTCAGAAATAAAAGGATAAAATATGCGATAATTTGCGATTAATCTCGAGTTAACTATCGACATTATGCAATTAATCGTGATTAAAATTTGTAATCGTTTAACTAAGTGATCATAGTTAGACCTCTGCTGATTTTGATCAGTACAGGGAGCCAGTGATGAGAGATCAGATCGAGGTTTTCTCTCTTTCACCCTCTCCATCACTCCCACGTTGGCCCATAGGCTCCCTATTTAGTGGATAAACTTGACAGAGAACTGTCGTGATTTTAGGTTCCCTCACATGAACGGCCTGGTAACTCACTTGGTGCAGCCATCAGCATCGTGTCCATTGGGAAGCTTCTCGGTGGAGTGTCGCACGTCTCCGTTTTTCTGGTTCAGCCTCTCCCCTACAGCCCTTCTGCTCAGACGAAGGAGCCGCTTGGTTTGTGAGGAGCTTACTGTGGGTTAGAAACCGAAAGTTTTGTTATTAGATGCCACTTTTTTTTTATTTAAATCACTGGTATTGTATGCAGGAGGCAGGCGGACGTTACACGGACCCCTGTAGTCAACTTCATCTGGGGTCGGGAAGCCCTCTGCGGGCCAGTTGAGAACGCAGTTTATAAAGACGAGCCCGGCGAGACCCGCCCAAATCCACATTATCATATCGAATTTCATGCCTGCGTCGTAGAATCAGTGGTGAAGAGGAGATGTGATTGTTGCAAAACTTTTATTTGCTTATTGAATGTCTAGCGTCTGCAGATTGAGACAGACATCCTTTCGAGTCGCTTAAGGCAATATTCCTACAACAGACAATTAACAGGTGATCTGAAAGTGTCCGAGGCAGGTGGCGCGCTCCAGAAATATTTCATAGGGGTGGCCAGATGTGGGAGCTAAGCCTGACGCCGCCAGATAGATTTGCTTCGCATATCCATCTGGAAACCTTCCTTGAAGTAATTTGGGAAGGGGCGAAAATACTGGTAGCTGAATGGCCTATGTTGGTGATAGACGGGCAAATAAACATCAGATCAACGAAGCATATGACGTACTTGTCAACATGCATGAAAACACAACCAAAAGCCAAGCTACTCTTGCTGCTGCGGGTAACGGCTCGGTTAGCTCAGCAAAGAAATACTCTGTAATTCCCGTAAAACTTGCTCGATAGCCCACGCTAACGCTAGTTTCATCGGCTGAAGCCGCCATGTTCTTTAGATTGAACTGTCGATCTTCTCGTTACGTCACACCTCAACCTGCCTCAAAGCCAACGCTGATTGGACGTTCGTTTGGTGAACGGCTCCAAATTTTCTTTAACCGGGGAGTAGCCAGACTGATCTGCGAGTGAAACCTTGAAAGCTCGCGAGATCAGGATGGTCTCACGAGGCTAAGATGGAGCCACTTAAAACTCTTGGGGTGGCATTGAAAACTAAAAGCTGTAATTTCAGGATTTTATATCTACTGTTGTAGTAAAGCTGCGTGTAGAAAACAGGCAGAATCAGAAAGACTTAAGTAACGCCTACTAAATATCTTATGGTTTGTAATGGTTTTCCTGAAATTTTAATGTTCCTAATGATGTAATGGGCATAGCCCAATAATAGCAGAGTTAATATTTAAGTTGAAACAACAATACATTTTTATTGCGTAATTACATTAAGAATAAGATGTACATGTATTCATTTATTGGAAAACAAACAGTTACTAAGGGAAGTAGATACTGGCAGAAACAAATAAAAGTGGCGATAGAAGCCAGGAAGAGCGTCTGTCTTGCTGGCTGTGGCATGATGGGATGAAATGCTAAACTGACGCTACTACAATAGACACTGGCCAGTGGGGTGGCCAGGACATGGCACAGGGGGGGAGGGGCGTATATGGGTTGGAAGGACACAAGGACATAAGGTTAGAAGGAAGAAAGAAATGGTCTACCTTCTGAAAGGAAGGTAGACCAAAGGGAAGAAAGAAAGGAAGGACACACGAACGCAAGGTAGAAGGAAGCAACAAAGGAAGGACACAAAGGCAGTCAGGCACAGGGAAGGAAAAAACACATAGATAAAAAATGAAAGGCAACTTTTAGACAACAGGCCAGAGAATAGAGACCAAGAACAGAGCATGACAAAATATGTTCCGGACCTGGAAACAGTGAAATCAAATTCCACACTTTTTTCGCTTTTGTGATTTACCTTGACGCCTGGGAAGGTGACGGCCGAGGAGGCGTAGGAGCCGATCATCAGCGACATGATGGTGGAGCTCAGGGAGCCAAACATGTTGGGGAGCTGAAAGCACAAAAAGCACACAGTTAATTACTAGTTAAGTACTATTAATACCTCCTTCGCTAATATGAAAATGCATTACAGCTGCCTGCAATTCATTCACCGTCCTGTGGTGCATTAGCTTCACCACCAGGGGGCAGAGCGCTACCATGTGTACAGAGAGTTGGTGCTCTCCAAACTTTTGGATTCATAAACTTCTCTCCTCCTGCAGATTAATTAAATATATATTACCTTTTACTTTAACGACAGCCTCATAATTTTAAGATTAACTGTGGTTTCTAGGTTTTAAAAGGATTAAGATGCTGACGACCTTTCTAAGTACTTTTTCACCCACTGTGTGTGAACGGCTACTTGAACCTGCATGGTGGCAGGCACCGACGCGTCATATATAAGGCTGGCCTATTTACAGCCATAGGACGATTAGAAAACAAAACAACAATCCATTGTTGCTGGCAGCACACCAGGTGTCTTTTGATTTCTGTTTTAAATGGGTCACCCGTGATTATAAAATCACATGTGAGGGATTGCAGTTGTTCTCCATGACCAGCTCACCATTTTCCCTAAGCCCTACTGAAACAACCTTCTGCTGGCGACACCTAATCCCCCGGACCGTGTCAGGGTTCACCGAGCCGCGTCAGCGACCCCGACTAACCTTTTTTTTTTGTTGCTGCACTCTGAACTCACCGTTACACTTCTACGGGATATCGATAAGTTCAGAGCCAAACTCAGACCCTGGCCTGAAAGAGGAAAAGAGGCCAGAAAGACAGGTGCATTGACCATCAGCGACCTGCAGATATGCATGGTTTTTCTGCTTTTCTGGTACACAGCCAGCTGCCATGAAGCAGTACTAATATTTGTTTGAATTCACACTTTGTGAACTGATGCATTAAAATCAGAAAACAGGAAATATTCATGCTGGAGAAAAAAAAAAAATAACTGTCTGGTTGGTCACAAATAGTACCGATAATCCTTTAGGACTGCAGATAGAAACCTTGTAATTCTCTTTGATCCATAGTTGGTATAAACAAAGCAGCTTGAGCTGTAACGCATATTTAATCACGTCTAATAACTAACCGGGCACGACAATCTGTAACCCTGTCCAATTATGAATTAACCTAAAAAGGCAACTCTGCCAAACTTACCTTGTGGACGCTGAGATGTGGAAAAAGGTGAATGTCAGATTAAAGATCACGTGGATGTTTTTTTGTTTTTTTTAAATACTTTTTGAGCAGAATGGCCTTTTTGTTGCTGCAGTTGTTACACAGGAAATTATTGGTTTGGTTAGTTTGAAAAGTTGGAAGGGAGACCAGTTTTTTTCACTGTGGCTTAGACTTAGACAACTTTATTTGTCATTTTGTTTGTACAGACTGCATACAGAACAAAATTTCGTTGCATATAGCTTGTAAATTACAGTATAATGTGTTACATCATCCCTTAGTTTACTAGACAAACCCTGGATGAGTGGCTAAAAAAACAACTTTGTACTCTTTACTACATGTTTTTGTTTCGATGCAAAATGTCACATTTCAACACATTATTGCCTGATTTGCTCTGATTTCTGCCAGTCTGACACCCCTAACTAAATACAGAACAGCATCCAAAGTTGTACATGTGACAGCAATATTTAATGCATCATCAAAGAGTGTTGGTTGCATTAACACACACGATTCATTATACCCTCCCCCAGCATTCTACAAAAACGCCCAAACGAGGTGGAGTGGAACGATTCGCGATCTGGGAGTGCCTCCTTTGCATTTAAAGAGGCCGCACCAAAACAAGCGGCTCTCGGGCTACATCCACACGCACTCCATTACTGTATCTGCACACAGAAGTTTTAAGCATACAGCCGTACAGGTGTTGTAATACCTATGCCACGCCAGTGAGTGGCACAATGACGCTTCCACAGAATTAAAAAAGGAAGAAATGGAAAAAGAGTGAAGGAATAAGAGGCTTTTGTGGGACCGACAACTAGGTGGTCCACACAACGCAGTGGAGGTGCAAAATGGGTAAAACTCATAATAAATTGAATAACAATCGCAACTCTGAAGTCCGCCATTGTTGTTGTTGTTAGCGCAGGCGTGTGATAAAGGAGGAACGCGGGCAAAAGGCTCTGGGACAACAACGATGAAATTCAGTCCAAAGCATTGCAGTTCCACTTTATATAGACCACAACACCGAATTATTTAATGCGAAAAGGTATCACATTCAAAAGCTATGAGATGCCCCCCATTTTAATTGTTTTTCACTGTCTTTATGCCAAGGATAGTAAGCTCATAAGGCACTTTTTATTGCAACTGTGTAAAAAATAAACTCGGAACAGATTTACTCTCACTGAAAAAGGGAAGTAAAAGTAAGTAACATTTTCTTGAAATTAGTGTATTTTTCCTTGATTTAACGCTGATAAATAAGACTAT